>NC_053041.3:249985648-250288678 GCF_002575655.3 Aegilops tauschii subsp. strangulata
GCGGGGCCCTGTGGTATACGATGGCTGGCTGCAGGTGAACCGTTCGGTGATCTTCAGTGCGCCAGCCGTGCCTGGTTTTGTCCTTCGTAGCTCTTTGTCAGAGTCGGAGTTGTGTTGTCCGGTCGTAGGTGGGTGAGCTTGGCGCGGATCTTCATACTGCTTCCCGCTGCCTCTACAATGTGGGATGGGTCGACGATCGCCTACGGCTAAGTTGGAGTCGTTTGCTCGGGATTTAGGGATGGCGATGACGTCTCTAGGGGAGGAGTGATGACGATGACGTCGTGCTGTCTCGGCGAGACCCTCTTTGGAGCGGTGTGTGGGCTATCTGTGTGTGCCGCTCAGCGGTTGTGCTGGTTTCGCCTGGGTTTATATTAATAACTGGGCAATCTAGTTTTTGCTTGGTTTTTTCTAATTAACCAAGCAACTCTTCTCTTCTTAATGAATGCAGGAATACTGCCATTAAAAAAAATATAATGAGGAGAGCGGAGTGCCCTCTTGCAAAGGAGCGTTTGGCTGACATGTGTATTTTTGAGACAAATACATCATATTTAGCTTTATTAATCATACACTAATTACATTTGTTCATGAGGTGTTGCAAGATAATATCAAGGTGTTCATCGGCCCAAGTACATGAAATAATATAAACCAGTGTTCACTCACGCGCCATGATTCATTCGCGTCCTTTAGATAGTGAGAAACTTTACATCATCAATGCAATTTGTGAATATAGCAGCAAAGCCATTCCACCATGCCTTCTGTTGTGTACATGTTTCAATAACCTCCATTCAACCAGACTCCGCCTAGACGTTGTTGCAGCTAATGAAATTTGCGGTCAAGTCCTCATTGCATAGCAATCGCTTCGGCCATCATAGGATCCGACACATTTGGTATAGGAGCACAAGGAGCAGCCACAAAATTACCATCAACATCTCTCATGATAGTTGCAAAAGATCATAGTCCTTCATCAACATGAAAGGAAGCATCTACGTTGAGCTTGACAAAGCATTGATTAGGCTTCTTCCAGCGTTAGTTTGTTTGTCGGAGGGCCTTTTGGCTAGACGTAACAAAGTTTGAGGCTAATGCCAACATTGAGAGACACTAGTTGCTTTTTTAGTAGAGAGACATTAGTTGCTTGTGAAGGAAATATGCCCTAGAGGCAATAATAAAGTTGTTATTTTATATTTTCTTATATCACGACAAATGTTTATTATTCATGGTAGAATTGTATTAACCAGAAACTTGATACATGTGTGGATACATAGACAAAACACCGTGTCCCTAATAAGCCTCTACTAGACTAGCTCGTTAATCAAAGATGGTTAAGTTTCCTAACCATAGACATGTATTGTCATTTGATGAACGGGATCACATCATTAGGAGAATGATGTGATGGACAAGACCCGTCCGTTAGCTTAGCATAATGATCGTTCAGTTTATTGCTATTGCTTTCTTCATGTCAAATACATATTCCTTCGACTATGAGATTATGCAACTCCCGGATACTGGAGGAATGCCTTGTGTGCTATCAAATGTCACAACGTAACTGGGTGATTATAAAGATGCTCTACAGGTATCTCCGAAGGTGTTTGTTGGGTTGGCATCGATCAAGATTAAGATTTGTCACTCCGAATATCGGAGAGGTATCTCTGGGCCCTCTCGGTAATGCACATCATAATAAGCCTTGCAAGCAATGTGACTAATGAGTTCGTTGCGGAATGATTGTCGGAGTAATGGGCCACGGGTAGCCTAACCCGAGCCCCAGAACCTTTCAAGGCATCGGGGCCTGCTGCGCCCCTCAAGACGCCCAGATGAAGCACCGCCTTCTGGTAGCCGGCTGACGGAATGGCCGGCTGCCTGAAGATGGCCGAGCTCAGGAAGGCGGCGCCAAGACAGGCCGAATCCTAGCAGGCGGCCTCCAGAGAGGCCGGCTCCTAACAGTCGGCCCCTGGCGCCCTCAAAGTATGTGCCCCCATTAAGAAGACAAGACGGGGCGAGGCAACAGTGAAGCCCATCCCTCCCATATCCAGGGATGGGCGTGGCCACAGTGCACCGTACAGGCGGAGATCTCCACCCGGCGCGGCACTGTTGCCACTCCGCCCCTGACATCACCACAGGCAGGCGGAGCCCTGCTCCCACGACGGCCTGTCGGTACGGCCTGCAGGCGGCGGGCCCTACCAGGCGGCGGAGGCCAGACCAATCGGACCTGAGGAAGGCCGGCTTCCAGTAGGCGGCCTATTCCTCCCTCGGGGCCAATGCGACATTAACCAGATGAGATGCGGAGTGGCTACAGTGATCTCCCACCAAGCGGCGGGACTGTAGCCACGCTCCCCTGACCAAGCCTGCGTCATTAGCGTCACGGCTACAGTGATCAGCAGCCGACAAGATCCGCGAGCGGCGGAGGCGGCCTGTCGGCTCCGTACCAGACCAGTCGGCGGGGCCCACCAGGCGGCGGGCCCCAGCAGCCGGCGGAGAAGCCGGCGACCAAAGAGACTGACAACTAGGTCCTACACCCGGCCGGATTACTATTATACCCATGGGGGGTAGGCCTATATAAACCCCCAGGACACCCAAGCAAAGGGTTGGAACCTGTTAGAATTAGACCAGCACCTAGGGGAGAGGAGAGCAAGCCTTGCCTTCTTCTACCTCTAGCATATAGTTCGAGGAGCACCATTGTACTCACTAGTGCCTTAGTGATCATGCGGAGACCTCGCAGAGCAGGACTAGGGGTGTTATCTCCTAGGAGAGCCCCGAACCTGGGTAAAGTGCGCCGGCGTTCGTGTCTACGCCTCATCCCGCTTCCAGGCACCGGCGACGTTCTACTCGCTCCTACCATGATAAGCCATCCTTTGGCATATGTCGCACCCAACCCCCGACATTTGGCGCACCGTGGGGCGAGGTGCACCGTCTCCCGGAGACCTGTTCTGGACGGGAACCTTCTTCCATCCTGGCGAGCGCAGCCAGCCTGGCACGCCCGACGGCGTTTGCACCGACGCGCTGCATGGCGCGGAGGCCGCCTGCGCAGCGAGCTGCCTCGCCGATTTTGTTGGCGAGATTCGCCTCTCCGATGAGCCCGCGTCTGATGCGGGCACCGACGGCCCTGAGAGCCGCCTCGTGAGCCTCCTCGATCAGCTCCACGTCTCCAGCGAGCCAGCCGTAGACCTGGAGTCGGTAGGCTCCACCGACCCAATGCTTGTCGACTCCGACACGGTGTCGCTTGACGCGTTCCCCACCAACGTGGTGGTTTACGATGAGCCGCTTCCTCGCGCGAACAGCGGCGGCAGCACCGCCACGGAAGTGCTCGTCATCAGCCACGGCGAGCACTCTGGCGGAGGTGGCCAGGACCCGTTGCAAGCGGCGATGCAAGACCTGACTGCGCCCATCCCGGAAGACGCCGACGCCGAGACGCTGGAGGCGCGCCGCGTCCAGCTCGTCGAGAGCGCCAACCGGCTGGCCAGCATGAGACGCCTTTGGGAGGCCTACCAGCGTGAGATGGACTGAACTGTTGGTGGCACGCCGGCTCCTGGTGGACCTAGCCGCATTGGCCAGATTCGGCAGAGTGGCGCGACCGTCACCAGCATGTTCGGGATAGATCGTCCCGTCTACGCCACGCCTGCAGAAAACATACGAGCTGCCCAGGCGGCAACAGACGAGCTAAACAAGCTCGAGGGTGACGAGCGTCGCCACATGACGGAGCGGGTCCAGCAGCTCCTCGACGCGGCTGCTGAGCAACAAGACGCCGGGTGCCGTGCCGAAGGGCCAGCCTGCGAAACGACGACCCGCCTCCTCGCCGAGACCAAGGCGCGACATCCCGGACGTCGACTGGTGGCGCCCGCGATAGAAGAGACAAGGAGCCCGCTGCCAGTCGCAGCCGGACTCGCATCACCATCGAGCGCGACCAAGACGGCCGCCCAAGAGCAGTGCAGCGACGAGACGACTGTCCGCCTCCCCCTCCCCGCAGGGAGAGGCGCATTTCCCCGCCACCTGTTGATCACCCGTTGCTCGGCGACCGCCTTGGCCGCCGAGAAGGAATCGGAGAAAACGATGCCCGCCATCGGATCGATCGCCTCAACCGATCCCTGGCGCTAGAAGAAGAAGATGAGCTGGGCCCGCCGTGCTTCGGCCCCCGCATCCGAGACGAGCCCTTTCCCAAAGGGTTCACACTCCCGAGAGATACACCCAAGTACACCGGCTCCGTGAAGCCAGAGGACTGCCTGGTCGACTACTCCACAGCCGCCAGCATCGTGAACGGCAACAAGCGCGTTGCCGTGAAGTGCGTCCCACTCATGCTCCAGGGCACGGCCCGGACGTGGCTGAACAGCCTGAAGCCCCGCAACATTAACATCTGGGTTGATTTCACCGAAGCGTTCGTCCGCAACTTCACCAGCACGTACAAGCGGCCGCCTAAGCCCCGTCAGCTCTCCTTGTGCGTCCAAGGCCCCAACGAGTTGACTCGCGACTACCTCACGCGCTGGGCCGAGCTGCGCAACTCTTGCGAAGGCGTGCACGAGGTGCAGGCCATCGAATACTTCACTGCCGGATGCCGGGAGGGCACCCTCCTCAAGCACAAGCTTCTGTGCGAGAGCCGACGACCCTCGACGAACTGTTGATCATAGCAGTCAAGTACGCCACGGCCGACTCCTCTATGAAGGCAGAAATCCAAGTTAACGCATCGGGCAAGGTGGCCCCTCAAGCTCCTCGGACCCCGGCTGGCGACACCATCCGGCGCCAGCAACCAAACGACAACAAGCGCAAGGCCATGCAGCCGGCTTCCACAAGCCGGCAGGTGGCAACGGTTGAAGATCAGCAGCCGGAAGGGCAGCCTCCTCCCAAGCGCCAGAAGGGTGGCAAGCCCAACTGGTTACCCGCCTTCTCATACGAGCAGACCCTTGATGCACCCTGCAAATTCCACAGCGGTGCGAAGTCGTCCAACCACACGACCTGGAAGTGCCACTGGCTCACCAGGACCGCCAAGGGTGACGGACTCCAGCCTGCTCCGCCAGCCGGCCCGCCCCCTCCTCCTCCTCAGCAGCCGGCGGTTCGTCCAGTCGGCGCAATACAAGATGAATACCCTGAGGAGCACGGAGCCTACGTCGTGTTCACCAGCGTGGCCGACGACAGGCGCAGCAGACGGCATCAGCAACAAGAAGTGAATGCAGTAGCATTAGAGACCCTCGAATTCATGCACTGGTCTGAAAAACCCATCAGCTGGAGCAGAGCCGACCATCCGGAAGTGATGCCTAATCCTGGCTCCTATGCCCTAGTGTTGGATGCCACCTTTGCCACTGAGAGACGAGCTGCTCGTTTTTCTCGAGTCCTGATAGATGGCGGCAGCAGCATCAACATCCTGTACAAGGATACCATGGAGAAGTTGGGAATCAAGCAGAGACACCTTCAGCCCAGCCGGACTGTTTTCCATGGCATTGTTCCAGGCCTTTCCTGCTCACCAATCGGCAAGACTCAGATAGATGTCCTCTTCGGGGACAAGAATCATTTTCGCCGAGAGCCAGTCTGGTTTGAGGTGGTGGACCTTGAGAGCCCCTATCATGCATTACTTGGTTGGCCCGCGCAGGCCAAGTTTATGGCGGTCCCCCACTATGCCTACCTCAAGATGAAGATGCCGAGCTCCAAGGGAATCCTGACCATAGCAGGAGACTACAAGAAGTCGTCCGCCTGCGCAGCAGAAAGTAGCCGGCTGGCTGAGTCCCTCGTGATCATGGCCGAGAAATGGCTCCTTGACCGAGTCGTGGCAATGGCAAGCAAGCAGCCGGAAATGTCACCCAACCCCAAGGAGTCGGAAGCTGAGGGCTCGTTCAAGCCGGCCAAAGAGACAAGAAGATACCCTTGGACCCGGAGCACCCGGAGAGGCACGCTGTCATAGGTACGAACCTTGACAGCAAATAGGAAGGCGAGCTCGTCGATTTCCTCCGTGAGAATTGGGACATCTTTGCATGGTCACCTAAAGACATGCCGGGTGTTCCGACGGATTTCGCCGAGCACAAGTTACATGTCCGGTCTGATGCCAAGCCAGTCAGGCAGCCCTTGCGCAGTCTGTCAGATGAAAAGAGAAGAGTTGTTGGAGAAGAGGTAGCCCGGCTTCTAGCAGCCGGCTTCATCATGGAAGTGTTCTTCCCAGAGTGGTTAGCCAACCCGGTCTTGGTGCTGAAGAAGAACAAGCAGTGGCGCATGTGTATCGATTATACCAGCCTCAACAAAGCGTGCCCTAAAGACCCATTTGCCTTGCCAAGAATCGACCAAGTGATTGACTCCACAGCCGGATGCGAGCTGCTGAGTTTCTTGGATGCATACTCAGGATACCATTAGATTAAGCTGAACCCAGCCGACAGGCTGAAGACCGCCTGCATCATGCCGTTTGGAGCCTTCTGCTACCTAACAATGACATTTGGCTTGAGAAACGCCGGTGCCATCTTTCAGCGTTGCATGCAGAAGTGTCTCCTCAAACAACTCGGCCGAAACGCCCACGTCTATGTGGATGATGTTGTGGTGAAGACGGAGAAGCGTGGAACGCTGCTAGAGGACCTCAAGGAGACCTTCGAGAACTTGCACCGCTTTCAGATCAAGCTCAACCCGGAAAAATGCGTCTTTGGAGTACCAGCCGGCCAACTTCTTGGCTTTCTGGTTTCAGAGCGCGGCATAGAGTGCAACCCTATGAAGATCAAAGCCATCGAGAGGATGGAAGTTCCCACCCGACTGTTGGACGTGCAAAAATTCACCGGCTGCTTGGCATCCATCAGCCGTTTCATCAGTCGGCTGGGCGAGAAGGCTCTTCCCCTGTACCAGCTCATGAAGAAGACCACCTTTTTCGAGTGGAACGACAAGACAGATGAAGCTTTTCTCCAGCTCAAGAAGATGTTGACCACTCCGTCTGTCCTGGCAGCTCTGACTCCTAAGGAGCCCATGCTCCTCTACATCGCCGCCACCAGCCGGGTGGTCAGCACAGTCATAGTGGTAGAACGCAAGGAAGAAGGCAAGGCACTACCAGTCCAGAGACCGGTGTATTACCTGAGTGAAGTGCTGTCAACCTCCAAGCAAAACTACCCCCACTACCAGAAGATGTGCTACGGCGTGCACTTTGCCGCCAAGAAACTGAAGCCATACTTCCAAGAGCACCCAATCACTGTGGTCTGCACAGCTCCGCTTGCCGAGATCATTGGAAGTCGAGATGCTTCAGGCCGAGTGGCCAAATGGGCCATAGATTTGCCCCCCTAGACCATCTACTACCAACCTCGCACCGCCATCAAGTCACAAGCACTGGCCGACTTCCTTGTCGATTGGGCCGAGACCCAGTACCTACCGCCAGCGCCAGACTCCACCCATTGGCGAATGCATTTTGATGGTTCCAAGATGCGCACCGGTTTGGGAGCCGGCATCGTCCTTACCTTTCCCAAAGGCGACAAGCTCAGATATGTGCTGCAAATCCATTTTGCCGCCTCCAACAACGTCGCTGAATACGAGGCACTCATTCACGGGCTCCGGCTTGCCAAGGAACTCGGCACTCGTCGGATCCTGTGCTATGGTGACTCCGACTTGGTGGTCCAGCAGTCGTCTGGCGACTGGGACGCTAAGGATGCAAACATGGCGAGCTACCGCTTCCTCGTACAGCAACTCAGCGGATACTTTGAAGGGTGCGAGTTTCTCCATGTGCCAAGGAATGACAATGAGCAAGCAGATGCCTTGGCACGAATCGGCTCCACCCGGCAAGCAATACCAACCGGCGTCGCCCTACAACGCCTCCTCAAGCCGTCTGTCAAGCCATCGCCAGAGTCGGATTCCATCTTTGTGCAGGCTCCTCCTGAAGCAGTTGGATCCGACTTGAGGACCCCAGCAGCCGGCACGAGGAATTCGGCAGGCGACCCGGGGACTGCAGCAGCCGCACCCGGCCCGGGGACTTCAGAGCCCGGCTCGGGGACTGCAGCAGTCGGACCGGGGACTTCATCGACTCAGCAAGCGGCAGCTGACTCCAACCCGCCGCCTCCTAGCCCAACCGCCCTCGTGCAAGTAGCAGTCCTAGCAATCGAAGAAATTGCAGCGCCTTCATGGGCCAAGCCCATCCTCAACTTCCTGGTGAACAAAGAGCTGCCGACTGATGAGATTTCGGCCCGGCAAGTGCAACGCCGGGCAGCAGCATACACCATAGTCAACAGAGAGCTTGTGAGGCGCAGTGTCACTGGTGTCTACCAGCGCTGCGTAGAGCCGGAGCAAGGCCAAGCAATCCTCAAAGATATTCATCAAGGCGAGTGTGGTCACCACGCGGCTTCAAGAGCACTCGTGGCCAAAGCTTTCTGCCACGGTTTTTTCTGGCCAACTGCTCTAGCAGATGCCAAAGATTTGGTCCAGAAATGCAAAGGGTGCCAGAAGTTCCTCTCATAGCCACATCAGCCGGCTTCTGCACTCAAGACTATCCCCATTGCCTGGCCCTTTGCCGTCTGGGGCCTCGACATGGTGGGACCATTCAAGACGGCGCGCGGCGGCATGACTCATCTGCTTGCCGCGGTGGACAAGTTCACCAAGTGGATAGAAGCAAAGCCAATTAAGAAATTGAATGGTCCGACTGCTGTGACTTTCATCTCCGACATCACCATCTGGTACGGCATACCACACAGCATCATCACCGACAACGGCACAAACTTTGCCAAGGGTGCCTTGGCCCGTTTCTGCGCGACACAGGGCATCCGACTGGACTTAGCGTCCGTTGCCCATCCACAGTCAAACGGTCAAGTGGAGCGAGCAAACGGCCTCATTTTGTCCGGTATCAAGCCCCGACTGGTCGAGCCTTTGGAGCGTTCGGCCGGCTGCTGGCTCGACGAGCTGCCGGCCGTCCTCTGGAGCCTGCGTAGAACTCCGAACAAGTCAACCGGCTTCACGCCTTTCTTCCTCGTCTACGGTGCCGAAGCCGTCATCCCGACAGACATAGAATTCGACTCCCCTCGAGTCACCATGTACACCGAAGAGGAGGCAGAAGAAGCGTGACAAGACGGCGTCGATCTGCTGGAAGAGGGCCGGCTGTTGGCACTCAGCCGGTCCACCATCTACCAGCAGAGCCTACGCCGATACTACAACCGGAAGGTCAAGCCAAGATCCTTCCAAGAGGGAGACCTTGTGCTCCGACTGATCCAGCGGCCAGCCGGCCAGCACAAGCTCTCGGCACCCTGGGAAGGCCCCTTCATCATCATCAAGGTGCTAGGCAACGACTCCTACTACCTCATCGATGCTCAGAAGCCTCGAGCATGCAAAAGAGATGACTCCGGCAAAAGAGACGGAGCGAGCATGGAATGCAAACCTCCTTCGAAGGTTCTACAGTTAATGCAGTATGTACCACCCCAACTTTTGTATTAAGTACGAAGACTTCGGGTCCCCCGAGAAGATCTCGGGGACTGCCCTCTTTTATCTATATGATAAGTATTACGCCTGTCATCATGTTATTTCAATTGTCCGTCCGGCACCGGGCTCGACCAGTCGACCCGGGGACTCGCCGCCTTGTACTATGTAATGCTTCCTGCGGCCGGACAAGTAATGTATTGGCACTCAAGCTTTCTCCTGCCAGCGGCCGCAGCTCGCAGAGCGACTGATCGGCCGGCAGGAGTTAAGGCAAAAAGGGTGTCTGCATGAAAAATGGCTAAGGACCCAAAGCGTGCACATAGTCCAAGCCGACTCCCCACTTCGCTGACCGGCCGCTGAGCAGCCAGCCGGCCGGTTTCTACTCAACTTGCTAGAAAGCTCTAAACTGGCTAAACACTTGCCTCCCCAAAAGTAGCTAAGTACTTGACCGAGCCACAGTCCGCAGAGCGGCTGTTTGGCTGGCAAGACAGCAAACAAGGGAAGGCGGCAAAGGAAAAAAAGCCAAAAGAGCAGAAAGTAAGGAAAGATAGAACTCGGAAAATATTTACATATCAAAGGCCCTTGGCCAACATTCAACAGAAGTTTGAAATACACCCCGCGGGTGGAATTGTGCAAAGTTAACAAGTTCGTCGAGACTGATAAGCAGGTAAAGCAAAAGATAAACTGGCGGCTTAGGGAGCAGCAGACGGGTTCGGTGGATCGAAGGAGTCGGTGGCGCCGGTTGGTGGAGCGGCCGGCTGGTCAGTCTCCGCTTGGTCGCCTCCAGTGGCAGCCGGTTCGCTCGGGCGTGGCTCGTTGCTGGAGGCACGGTCGAGCTGAGGTTGGCCATACGCTCCGACCTCTGGCGCCTCCTCTTCGCCTTCCTCCTCCTCCTCATCTTCTTCCTCGCCGCTGGAGTCGATCACCTCGGCCGAGTCCTCGCCGTCCTCCGGGTTCAGCCCGAACCATTCTGGTGGCGCCTCGGCGCCGTTCTCGGCCCGCTCCGGGATGAAGACGCTGGTGTTGGTGTACTCGGCGATTGCCGCCACACGCTTGACAAGGTCATCTTTCACGGCCACCAGCTCCTCCTGGTCCTCCTGCCGAAACATGGTCAACTGGGCTAGATTTAGCCCAGGGTACCACGCCTTGACAAACTCCAAGGCCCGGCGCGCTCCAGCTCGGGCCGAGGAACCCTTCCAGGCCTCAAGACGGCCGGCCGCCACCTCCAGCCAGTCGGCAGTCCGACTGGGAGTACGCGGTGCCGGCATGTCCGGCCACAGAGCAGCGATCGCCTGGGCTCCGACGCGCTGAAGACGGCGCAACATCCGATGAGCCGGCCGAAGACGAGCCTCGATGCTCAGGAGCTGCTCGCCAAGGGTCCGGGGGGCGTCGACAGCGATCTGTGCACCTTCCGCCCTCCGTCCTTCGCGATCAGCTTTGATGGCCTGATTGGCGGCACCAGAATGACCAGGGAAGAAGTCTGCCCAAATCAGAAAGCAAAAAGCCAAAGTTAGAGACAAGAGGCTGGCTTGGTCAGCAGCCGGCAGCTCAAAGAAGGAAAAAGAAGGGAAGCTCACCATCAACTATGTCTTCAATCTCGTGAAAGCCGGAAGTCAGCATCGCGTCCTTGTCGGTCCAGGCGGAGCGTTCGGTCGCGAACTCAGCAAGGAGGCTGGTCTCCTTGTCCTCCGCCTCCTTCTGGGCCTTCTTGAGAAGCTCCGCCTGCTCCGCTAGTTGCGCGACCAGCCGGTCACGCTCTTCAGCCAGCTTGCCGCACTCCACCTCCTTGGCGCGCAGCACGGTGTTGGCTTCGCCCAGCTGCTGATGCAAGGCGGCGTTGGCCTCTGCAGAGAAAAGAAGAAGGGAAAGGTGTCAGTTGTCAACAGAGAAGAAGTGTAGTCGCCAGGGTGATCCGGCCCGACTGCTCAGCAGTCGGCCCGAATCCCGGGGACTACATTCCGCGGGTGCGCCAGCGCGCCCCCGCGGAGAAAGGAGTCGTCAAAATCAACAGAAAAGAAGAATAGTTGCTGGGGAGATCCGGCCCGACTGCTCAGCAGTCGGCCCGAATCTCGGGGACTACAGCGCGCCCCCGCGAAGAAAGAAAAAGACTTACTCCGGCTTTCCGACAAGTCGGCGGTCCATTGAGTCAGCTCCTGAACCTTGGAGTTGAAGACGGTCGCGCGGAGGTTGTGATAGTCCTGCAATGAAGATATCAGATAATGTCAGTACTCGGAGCCTGCCGACTAAAGTTCCGAGCCGCCTGCTCAGCAGCCGGCCCGAAACTCGGTGACTATACCCAGTGGGTGCGCTGGCGCGCCCCCACGGAGAAGCACAAAGTCAAAAAAGCAAGAAGTATACCCGGACGGCTGCTCGCGATTCCAAGAACGCGTTGTTGCAGCGCTTGAGAGCGTCGGCTTCAGCCTGAAGCTTGGCTTGGACGTTTAGGATCGCTGTGTTCAAGGGGCTCGTCCCGCCTCCCTGCACCCACCCAGTGGGCGCGACGCTGGTCGCCTCGGCATCCGGGATCGAAGAGCTCGCGGCGGTGGTCTCCTGCGGGCGTGGCGCCGAGGCCGCCTTTGCAAGCCGGCGATGCGTCGGGGTGCGGACCTCAGGAGTTGGGCCCGTCGCCATCTCGTCTCCGGCTGGCGGCGCCGGTGGATCAGCCGGCTGCTTGTCCCGCGCTTCCTCAGAGGGTGGTGGCTGGGGCGCGGTCGCATCCGGCATGGCGACGTCGCCACCATCCCTCTCGATGATCGGGTGCTCGCCACCAGCTCCCCCAGTCCGCGCCACAAATTCTGGTGGTGGCGGTGCGGAGCTCAGGGGAGTGACGAATATGGCCGACTGGCGGCGCGCGGCTTCTTCAGCCTGTTTCTTCGCCGCCGCGGCTTCCTCGGCTTCCGCCAGCTTCTTCAGGGCGGCAGCCTCCGCCCTTTCTGCTTTCGCCTTCTCCAGGCGGGCGGCCTCCTGTTCCTCGCGCGCCTCCCACGCGTTTCGCTCCGTTGCCTCCCGGAGGTTGGCGGCCGGGTCGATTCGCCGGGTGGTGGTGGAAGTCTCCGCCGACCCAACGATGGAGGCGGCGGCCGACTTCTTAAGAGAGAGTGGAGCCCTAAGTCAAGAGGATAAAGCAAAGGAAGCTCAGAAAGAATCAACAAGGAAAAAAGAAAAAGCGCAAGAGAAGATACTTACGCCGACACCATGGGAGGCGCCTTTGGGAGTCTCTGGTACTTGGCCGCCTTTGCTGCGGCCTCCCTCCGCTTGGTTGCGGCGGTCGGATTCTTGGCCTTCTTCGGCACGCTGCCGAACAAGACGGCGCCCGTCTTGCGTTTCCGCGTGCCGCCTCGAGCAGTCGGCTCGGCGGAGGGGCCTGCGTCCACCTTGCCTGCACCTCGTAAAGGCCACGGCTTGTCTTCCTCGTCGTCATCGTCTGGCCAGGTCTCGATGTCGCCTTCCTCGGAGCCACCGGCTCCATAGACGCCGCCTATCGCGGTGTCCTCCAAGGCGGCTGCCCCCAAGTCGGGGTCGTCCACGTCGCTCTCGGCCCGGTCCGGTGCATAGTCACCACCCGGCCCCATGACTGCGGCCGTCGCCGGAGACATGTATATCTGCGTCCCGAAAGTCCAATTGCTCAAGATCACCAGACGGAGTAAAAACGGAGCGTTAAAGAAAGCAGAGATCGAAAGGCTTACGGCAGGTGGTGGGTCCGCGCGGGAGTACGGCGGCTTGCCGAACTGCCAGGACTCCTCCAGCTTGAAGCCGGAAATCTCGTTCACCAGGTTGGCCACCTCAGCGTCCGGCATCTCCTTAGTGCTCAGCCGGCATGGGTCGCGATGCCCGCTCATCCGGCTGATCAGATAAGGCCGGCTTGGAGTGGGAGCACCCGGCGCACGACGAAGGCAACCAACAGGTCGGTCGCCTTGAGGCCCTCGGAGTCGGTCAGCTCCCGGAGTGTGACGCCCGGATAATCAAGCTACAGTAAAACTCTGCTAATGATGCCACGTCACCTCCGTTACTGTTTCTAATCCTTCGTTAGTTCAAAACCGATTCAAAAATCAATTCAAAATATGGCAAACAACAAAAGTTTTCAAACATTGAAACAAAAATGTTCGGAGTGAACCAAATATTACACAGATAATTATGGTGGAGAAACCACACATTTATAAAATGTATAAATACTATGAGATGAATAAAACAGTAGCAAAAACAATTATATAAGTGTTATTAAATATAAACAAATATTAAACTAGTTTATTTAGTCACTAAAAACTTTTTACAAATCCAATTTAGGTGTGGGCTTTAACTTATTATAAAACTATAACTATTAAAGAAATACAATAAAACAATAAAGGAAAATAAATAAAAGAAAAGAAAACAAAAAAAAGCAGAAGACAATCAAAAAAAAAGGAAAAGAACCCCCCCTCCCCCGCGCGCTGGGCCAAGTGGCCCAGCTGGCCCAGCCGCCCGAACGGGCCGGCCCACCCCCACCACTTAACCCCCTCACCCGTAACCCTAGCTACAGGTCGCCCCACTCCCCTCCCCACGATCCCCACGCCTCTCTCTCCCTCGATCCACATCTCCCCTCCCCTGCCCCCCGATTGGATCGGAGGGATCGACCCGCCGCCGCCGCCGAAACAACGGCGCCATCGCCTCCCCGCCGCTGGACCCCCCCGTCACCGGAGCATCGCCGCCGCTCGGAAACCTCGTCGCCTCCTCCCCTGCGTCGCCTCGTTGCCAACCCCCTCCTCGACTCCTCGCCGGACTCCTTCGACGCCGTCCTCTCCGTCGTCGCCTTGTCCCCGTCTTCCTCCTCAACGGCTCCAGCGAGCCTCGCCGCCCCAGATCCCCTGCAACGGCGTGAGCAACGACCCCCCCTCTTCTTTCCCCTCTCGTCCGGTCGCCGCCCACGGCCGTCCCACTCCGCCCATGCCCGAGCCCCGCCTAGCTGCACCTCGCCACTGTCGCTGCCGAGCGAGGCCACCGTCGCCTCGGGCCCCTGCTCGCTGTGCCCGACCTCCCTCCTCGGCGTCCACAGCGCCGCTTCGGCGTCGTCCTCGCGCTCGCTGCGGCCTCCTCCCCCCACGCGCAGGCGACGCCCCACGCCCATGGCCACCTCTAGCGCTCCGGCGCCCGCGCCCTGCTCCTCCCCTTCTGCCCTGCCGTGGCCTCGCCGCTGCCACGCCGGCGAACCCTCCCCCTTGCCGTGGCCCCAACTGGCTGCGTCCAGTGCGGGCGCTCGCAACCGCACGCCCCTGCGCCCGCCCACTAAGGCCTATGGCCTATGACAAACGGGGCCCATGCCCAGATCGATTAAAAAAGGGAATTAAATAGAATAATAATATATAAATAAATAAATAAAGAAAATAAAAATAAAAATAAAAATAATTAATTAATTAGTTAACTAATTAGTTAATTAACCCTGTTTAGATTAATCTAATTTAATTAATTAGTTTAATTAATAGTTAATTAATTAGTTAACCCTAATTACCCTAATCAGTCTATGACATGTGGGACCCACGTGTCAGATGACTGCTGACGTCAGCATGATGTCATGCTGATGTCATCGCAACACTGTTTCGGATAATGTATATATTAAATAATTAAATAAATTCCAGAAATTAATAAATTCTTTTAAAATCAATATAAAATAAACCGTTGCTCAGATGAAAATACTTTGTACATGAAAGTTGCTCAGAACGACGAGACGAATCCGGATACGCAGCCCGTTCGTCCACCACACATCCCTAGCATAGCAAACAGGCAACTTTCCCCCTCCGGTTCGTCTGTCTGAAAACGCGGAACACCGGGGATACTTTCCCTGATGTTTCCCCCCTTCGCCGGTATCACCTACCACTACGTTAGGTCACCCCTAGCACCGCATATTGCCGTGTCTTGCTTTGTGTTACATTTGATTGCTTTGTTATTTATTGTGTTCCCCCTCCGTTACTTCTTTTCGATAGACTCTGAGACCGGTGCCGATGTCCGTGTGTTCGACTACATCGAAGATGACCCCTCCTTCTTGCCAGAGCAACCAGGCAAGCCCCCCTTGATCACCAGATATCGCCTATTCTTCTCTATACTGCTTGCATTAGAGTAGTGTAGCATGTTACTGCTTTCCGTTAATCCTATCCTGATGCATAACCTGTCATTGTTGCTACAATTGTTACCCTTACCTGCTATCCTACTGCTTAGTATAGGATGCTAGTGTTCCATCAGAGGCCCTACACTCTTGTCCGTCTGCCATGCTATACTACTGGGCCGTGGTCACTTCGGGAGGTGATCACGGGTATATACTTATATACTCTATACATGACACATGTGGTGACTAAAGTCGGGTCGGCTCGTTGAGTACCCGCAAGTGATTCTGATGAGGGGGCTGAAAGGACAGGTGGCTCCATCCCGGTAGAGGTGGGCCTGGGTTCCCGATGGCCCCCGACTGTTACTTTGTGGCGGAGCGACAGGGCAGGTTGAGACCACCTAGGAGAGAGGTGGGCCTGGCCCTGGTCGGCGTTCGCGGATACTTAACACGCTTAACGAGATCTTGGTATTTGATCTGAGTCTGGCCATTTGGTCTATACGCACTAACCAACTACGCGGGAACAGTTATGGGCACTCGACGTCGTGGTATCAGCCGAAGCTCTTCTTGACGTCAGCGACGGAGCGGCGTGCGCCGGATTGGACTGGAACGCCTGCTAGGCTAGGTCTGCTTCCGGCCGCCCTCACAACGTGCAGGTGTGCAATGGGCGATGGGCCCAGAACCCTGCGTGCATAGGATTTAGACCGGCGTGTTGACCTCTCTGTTGAGCCTAGGTGGGGCTGCGACGTGTTGATCTTCCGCGGCCGGGCATGACCCAGGAAAGTGTGTCCGGCCAAATGGGATCGAGCGTGTTGGGTTATGTGGTGCACCCCTGCAGGGAAGTTTATCTATTCGAATAGCCGTGTCCCTCGGTAAAAGGACGACCCGGAGTTGTACCTTGACCTTATGACAACTAGAACCGGATACTTAATAAAACACACCCTTCCAAGTGCCAGATACAACCCGGTGATCGCTCTCTAACAGGGCGACAAGGAGGGGGTCGCCGGGTAGGATTATGCTATCCGATGCTACTTGGTGAACTTACCATCTACTCTCTCCTACATGCTGCAAGATGGAGGTGTCCAGAAGCATAGTCTTCGACAGGATTAGCTATCCCCCTCTTATTCTGGCATTCTGCAGTTTAGTCCACCGATATGGCCCTTTACACATATACCCATGCATATGTAGTGTAGCTCCTTGCTTGCGAGTACTTTGGATGAGTACTCACGGTTGCTTTTCCCCCTCTTTTTCCCCTTTCCTTTCTACCTGGTTGTCGCAACCAGATGCTGGAGTCCAGGAGCTAGAGATCCCGAGGATGTTTCTACATGGAGTTCGGCTTCGAGGAGTAGTTAGGAGGTCCCAGGCAGGAGGCCTTGCCTTTTCGATCGTTGTTACTTTTGTGCTAGCCTTCTTAAGGCAAACTTGTTTAACTTATGTCTGTACTCAGATATTGTTGCTTCCGCTGACTCGTCTATGATCGAGCAATTGTATTCGAGCCCTCGAGGCCCCTGGCTTGTATTATGATGCTTGTATGACTTATTTATGTTGTAGAGTTGTGTTGTGATATCTTCCCGTGAGTCCCTGATCTTGATCGTACACATTTGTGTGCATGATTAGTGTACGGTCAAATCGGGGGCATCACAAGTTGGTATCAGAGCCGACTGCCTGTAGGAATCCCCCTTTCCAACTCCTTGGCCGAAGTCGAGTCTAGACATTGCAAAAACTTTTACTAACATGGCTGTGTGTCTTACGGACCCACGTCGCCATTGGGTGGTATTAGGATCTTTTACTCCTTGTCTATACTCTGGGACTCTGATCTCTCTTCTATTCGGGTTAAGTGAATTTTGCTAAATCTAACATTAGGATCTCGTTATCACTTTCACCCAGAGAGCCCCTTATTACTGATGATCGTCTGCTGCACGTGAAGACCTTGAAGATACTCTCCGCTGATAACTCGAGAACTTGTGTTCATCGCTTTTGCAATTCCCTACCATCGATCAACTCCTATGGATAACCACGTATCCTCGCCATTCATACAATGTTTCCCAGTTGATCTTGTTATTACAAGATACCCTGAAATTCTCTCTATTGTTCCGAGAATATTTTTTGCCTACTGCATTGCAGTTCCTTGCCACCTGAATACCCCTACGGATAATTTCTCGCCCTTATCGAGTATCCGCGCATCCCCGGTTGATCATGTGTTTCACAATGTCTTCGAAATACCATTCGATCCTCCAAAAATCCTTAGTAGCTTATTGCTCTGCAATACTTGTCTGCTTGCATTATGGATGCTTTCCATATGTCTGGCAATATTCGTTAGTATCCATAGACACCATCATTTCGATTCTATTGATTCGACATGAGTGCGAATGCAGGCAATCATCAGTTGATCCTTTTAAGTTATCTTTCCGGCTCAGACATCATTTTGAACATGAGCTGGTTTTTGACCTATCAAATTGCCATCGATGGCACCCCTAAGGCTATTCAACTTATCCATCCCTAATCAGAACATTGCTTCTGATCCCTTGTCTTGGAATTCATAATCCCTTTGCATTTGAGCTTGAGTTAGTCATTTGTTTCCATAATCTGACCTCCTTGCATTCTTTCTTCCTCTGGTTGAGTACCGATACTCACATCATATCCTTTGTGGACCATCAAGTCCTTTGTTGGATTGTTATCCGATAGCGTCCTTCGTATTTAATCACCTTTTGAGTTCTTTCCCTGATACATAATGCCTTTGGTAAATTGTATCCTCTCCCTTTTTCAAGCATGCTCTGCTTTCGAGCTACTGTTCATTACTCCTGAAGCTCGTGGTATATGTTCCTAAGATGCCTCGATGGGTTGAACCTATGCCTTCCTTAATATGTGTGAACTTGAAAGTTTTCACGAGTCATACTCTTCTGGTATTTAGCCAGATAAAATTTCAACACTACAACTTCTTCTAAAGTGAGAAGTGAATGAAAGGTTATGCATTGGAGTAGTGGGAGTCGACCTTGAACTTTGTGTTCATGCCCATGGACACGATGTAGATTCTATCATGGAAGCTTCTTGTAATAATAACTTTTCCTTGATATAATATCATCTGGTATATGTGAATTGATCCTTTGCAATCGTGGTTCTGACCATGATTGATCTCCTTTGATTCCATTTCTCAGACGAGATGAAGTACTTGTCTTCTACGGATCAATACCCCACTCCAACCTCTACTTTGATCTGTGGTCGAGTATTACCCCCTGGTATCTTGAGGTTATCTTGGAACTGCATAACTTCTTATGAGTTCTTCATCAAGTACTACATTCTCACCGATTCCAATCCCCCTCGGGTTCTGAGTTATTAGTCACTCGAGAACACTGATACGTGAATCGATTCCGCACTCCGACTCTATAACTCCAAGTAATTTTCATTGCTTACGAGTTTAATGATCCTTCAAATCATTCCTAGTCTGATCGGCTATACCATTATTGTGCTAAATTTTAAAACGTGCCATCCGGTACTTATTCCCAGAGCACAGCTTTCGACGATGAGCTAAGCTTACGTCGATCTTCCTCGTCTTATCGTTCACCTTGAACAGCAAGCTTGATTTCGAGTTTGTGTCGTACCCATGGTTCCAATAACTTTTAGCTTCATCATTCCTTTGACTTGATGTCATCACCGTTCGATTATATCTTCATGAAACCTCTCGGCAAGTGTGTCGTGATCATCATCAACCTTATGAGCTCTTCCAGGATATCAATTGAGTTCATGATGAGAAATACCATCCTTGCCCTCGATGATCTGTGTTATCATCGACCACTTTATTGCCTTCCCACCAACACAAGCTTGTTCGTGTTTGGTGTTATACCTTGAGTTCCTTGCTATCCAGCAATTGTTCTTCTTTACCTTGGAACATTAACATCTCTTATGTCATCTATGTTGTGGGAATTTCACCACCTCTTAAGAATTCTTGGTATGGTGATACTTCTCACCATCACCATTCTTTCTGGGGTCCTCGTGTTGATTCCAATCGGGGTACCAACAAGTGAGCGGTGCTGTTTGGATTCTGCCCTTCTAGCAACCCTATTCCTTTGAAGTTAATGGTCGGACGTTCATTCTTAGACTATTGATTATTGAATCACCATTCCGACGTTGGTCGTGCAACCCAGCCCATATTTTGGGTGCACCTTTCAACCAATGTTTAATTGTGTATGTTTTCCTCGTACATCATTATATCATTTGCACTGACAAATGTTATCTCCTTGTTCACATAATTGTGGAAACCTATCTTTTGGAAGTCTCGATGAATTGTCGCTGAGTTCATCAGCTACCACCTTTTTCCCTTCATTGGTTTAATGATGAGCTTTTGTTTCGGAACCCGCTTTCATAGTAATTTTCCCGAGAATCTTACAATGTCGTCTCGTCAATTTGTTTTGCACCTTTTCTTCTCAGGCATCCTGAGTCTGAGGTATCCTGACACCAATCAGATCTGAATCCCGGTCAGATATGATGGTTGGAGCATTTTTCCAAGAGTCATAGCATTGGTCTTTATATAACCCAGTAGGGTGATATCATGCCTAGAGGCCCTATTGTTATAGTTTCCTTTTTAACAGGGTTAATCATTTTTCCATGAGGAAATTGAATGCCTTGTTTAATAAGTTATCCGGATGGATCCTTTGTGTATCCAAAGTCCGATTTTTGCTTGAAGACCATGACAATGCTATCCCGAAGCATGTCTGTGGTACTCCAATCTTCAATAAGAACATTTGAAGCCCAATGCTAAATGTTTTCTTGCTCAATTATCCAAACACCATTGTATGGGTTATGTCATAAAATTCCTCTCCCCTTACCTAAATGGTTTTCTACTTTCTATCCTGTCATGGATATCATGCTCTGCTTGTCCTTGGGAAGGATATACCCCTGAAATATGTGTTTAAACACATTTTCCTTTCCATTGTTCTATTTAATCTGATAATCATATTTTCCTTTCCATTGGTTGGTTTAACGTTTCTGGTGATCATTATGATCTAAGCAGTATTAATTCCCTGCTTGTGCAAACACCTCGGTGTACAACTCTGTTAGTAAGACCCTGTTACTATTGTTGGTGACATTCCGGTAACCACCATGGATGAGAACTTTGCCTATTGGTCCGCCTCGTTCAACGAGCAGGAAAATGGTTCTCTTTGTCCCTCGCCCTTGGTACCAACGTTGTTGCCAACATAACTGACAAGCTACCCTTTGACATGTCTTGCTATCATGACCGTGTAAGATGCCAACGGCCTTCCTACTTTTAACCCACATGGTGGGCCCATAACCCACAGTTCCACAGGATCGAAACCCGACTCTCCTGTACACCCCTGTTGCCAAAGCTATTCATTTTGCTTGACTTCGTAAGTAATTCACGGGTCACCTTCCTAGTGCTCTATTCTGGTATCAGACGCAATACTTACTCTCGCTGTTCTGAACCCCCTTTTCACTCTGGTTCAGACTTCGAGTAACTATCTATCCGCTTGGAACCTCTTATTGTACCTTCGTACCTTACTCTTGATGTATTTTATATGTTCAACTCGAGAGATAATCTTATGCTCATTCATGGGTTAACCCCAGATTGTTTCCCTCATAAGCATTCTGTCGTAGCCGAGCTGTCCCTTACCTATTCATAAGTACGTTGGAGTTTCCGAAGAAAAGGACGACTTCACCATGATGACCTAAAGCAGAGAAATGAAGACGTCAATGTAAGGGATTGACCTCTTCGAGAAGAGCAACCAAGGCCGAGAAGATTCGTTAAAAATCGTAACCAGACTTTTTCCCCGTTTTCCACCTCTTAAATCTCGGGACGAGATTTCTTGTAGTGGAGGAGAATTGTGACGCCCGAATAATCAAGCTACAGTAAAACTCTGCTAATGATGCCACGTCACCTCCGTTACTATTTCTAATCCTTCGTTAGTACAAAACCGATTCAAAAATCAATTCAAAATATGGCAAACAACAAAAGTTTTCAAACATTGAAACAAAAATGTTCGGAGTGAACCAAATATTACATAGATAATTATGGTGGAGAAACCACACCTTTATAAAATGTTTAAATACTATGAGATGAATAAAACAGTAGCAAAAACAATTATATAAGTGTTATTAAATATAAACAAATATTAAACTAGTTTATTTAGTCACTAAAAACTTTTTACAACTCCAATTTAGGTGTGGGCTTTAACTTATTATAAAACTATAACTATTAAGGAAATAAAATAAAACAGTAAAGGAAAAAACAAAAAAAAACAGAAGACAATCAAAAAGAAGGAAAAGACCCCCCCCCCCCCCCCCCCGCGCTGGGCCAAGTGGCCCAGCTGGCCCCAGCCGCCCGAACGGGCCGGCCCACCCCCACCACTTAACCCCCTCACCCGTAACCCTAGCTACAGGTCGCCCCACTCCCCTCCCCACGATCCCCACGCCTCTCTCTCCCTCGATCCACATCTCCCCTCCCCTGCCCCCCGATTGGATCGGAGGGATCGACCCGCCGCCGCCGCCGAAACAACGGCGCATCGCCTCCCCGCCGCTGGACGCCGCCGTCACCGGAGCACCGCCGCCGCTCGGAAACCTCGTCGCCTCCTCCCCTGCGTCGCCTCATTGCCGACCCCTCCTCGACTCCTCGCCGGACTCCTTCGACGCCGTCCTCTCCGTCGTTGCCTCGTCCTCGTCTTCCTCCTCAACGGCTCCAGCGAGCCTCGCCGCCCCAGATCCCCTGCAACGGGGGTGAGCAACGACCCCCCTCTTCTTTCCCCTCTCGTCCGGTCGCCGCCCACGGCCGTCCCACTCCGCCCATGCCCGAGCCCCGCCTAGCTGCACCTCGCCACTGTCGCTGCCGAGCGAGGCCGCCGTCGCCTCGGGCCCCTGCTCGCCGTGCCCGACCTCCCTCCTCGGCGTCCACAGCGCCGCTCCGGTATCGTCCTCGCGCTCGCTGCGGCCTCCTTCCCCCACGCGCAGGCGACGCCCCACGCCCATGGCCACCTCTGGCGCTCCGGCGCCCGCGCCCTGCTCCTCCCCTTCTGCCCTGCCGTGGCCTCGCCGCTGCCACGCCGGTGAACCCTCCCCCCTTGCCGTGGCCCCAACTGGCTGCGTCCAGTGCGGGCGCCCGCAACCGCACGCCCCTACGGCCGTTTCGCCCGCCCACTAAGGCCTATGGCCTATGACAAACGGGGCCCATGCCCAGATCGGTTAAAAAAAGGGAATTAAAAAGAATAATAATAATAAATAAATAAATAAATAAAATAAAATAAAAATAATTAATTAATTAGTTAATTAACCCTGTTTAGAGTAATCTAATTTAATTAATTAGTTTAATTAATAGTTAATTAATTAGTTAACCCTAATTACCCTAATCAGTCTATGACATGTGGGACCCACGTGTCAGATGATTGCTGACGTCAGCATGATGTCATGCTGATGTCATCGCAACACTGTTTCGGATAATGTATATATTAAATAATTAAATAAATTCCAGAAATTAATAAATTCTTTTAAAATCAATATAAAATAAACCGTTGCTCAGATGAAAATACTTTGTACATGAAAGTTGCTCAGAACGACGAGACGAATCCGGATACGCAGCCCGTTCGTCCACCACACATCCGTAGCATAGCAAACAGGCAACTTTCCCCCTCCGGTTCGTCTGTCCGAAAACGCGGAACACCGGGGATACTTTCCCGGATGTTTCCCCCCTTCGCCGGTATCACCTACCACTACGTTAGGTCACCCCTAGCACCACATATTGCCGTGTCTTGCTTTGTGTTACATTTGATTGCTCTGTTATTTATTGTGTTCCCCCTCCGTTACTTCTTTTCGGTAGACTCTGAGACCGGTGCCGATGTCCGTGTGTTCGACTACATCGAAGATGACCCCTCCTTCTTGCCAGAGCAACCAGGCAAGCCCCCCCCCCTTGATCACCAGATATCGCCTATTCTTCTCTATACTGCTTGCATTAGAGTAGTGTAGCATGTTACTGCTTTCCGTTAATCCTATCCTGATGCATAACCTGTCATTGTTGCTACAGTTGTTACCCTTACCTGCTATCCTACTGCTTAGTATAGGATGCTAGTGTTCCATCAGAGGCCCTACACTCTTGTCCGTCTGCCATGCTATACTACTGGGCCGTGGTCACTTCGGGAGGTGATCACGGGTATATACTTATATACTCTATACATGACACATGTGGTGACTAAAGTCGGGTCGGCTCGTTGAGTACCCGCAAGTGATTCTGATGAGGGGGCTGAAAGGACAGGTGGCTCCATCCCGGTAGAGGTGGGCCTGGGTTCCCGATGGCCCCCGACTGTTACTTTGTGGCGGAGCGACAGGGCAGGTTGAGACCACCTAGGAGAGAGGTGGGCCTGGCCCTGGTCGGCGTTCGCGGAAACTTAACACGCTTAACGAGATCTTGGTATTTGATCTGAGTCTGGCCATTTGGTCTATACGCACTAACCAGCTACGCGGGAACAGTTATGGGCACTCGACGTCGTGGTATCAGCCGAAGCTCTTCTTGACGTCAGCGACGGAGCGGCGTGCGCCGGATTGGACTGGAACGCCTGCTAGGCTAGGTCTGCTTCCGGCCGCCCTCACAACGTGCAGGTGTGCAATGGGCGATGGGCCCAGAACCCTGCGTGCATAGGATTTAGACCGGCGTGATGACCTCTCTGTTGAGCCTAGGTGGGGCTGCGACGTGTTGATCTTCCGCGGCCGGGCATGACCCAGGAAAGTGTGTCCGGCCAAATGGGATCGAGCGTGTTGGGTTATGTGGTGCACCCCTGCAGGGAAGTTTATCTATTCGAATAGCCGTGTCCCTCGGTAAAAGGACGACCCGGAGTTGTACCTTGACCTTATGACAACTAGAACCGGATACTTAATAAAACACACCCTTCCAAGTGCCAGATACAACCCGGTGATCGCTCTCTAACAGGGCGACAAGGAGGGGATCGCCAGGTAGGATTATGCTATCCGATGCTACTTGGTGAACTTACCATCTACTCTCTCCTACATGCTGCAAGATGGAGGTGGCCAGAAGCGTAGTCTTCGACATGATTAGCTATCCCCCTCTTATTCTGGCATTCTGCAGTTCAGTCCACCGATATGGCCCTTTACACATATACCCATGCATATGTAGTGTAGCTCCTTGCTTGCGAGTACTTTGGATGAGTACTCACGGTTGCTTTTCTCCCTCTTTTTCCCCTTTCCTTTCTACCTGGTTGTCGCAACCAGATGCTGGAGTCCAGGAGCTAGAGATCCCGAGGATGTTTCTACATGGAGTTCGGCTTCGAGGAGTAGTTAGGAGGTCCCAGGCAGGAGGCCTTGCCTTTTCGATCATTGTTACTTTTGTGCTAGCCTTCTTAAGGCAAACTTGTTTAACTTATGTCTGTACTCAGATATTGTTGCTTCCGCTGACTCGTCTATGATCGAGCAATTGTATTCAAGGCCTCGAGGCCCCTGGCTTGTATTATGATGCTTGTATGACTTATTTATGTTGTAGAGTTGTGTTGTGATATCTTCCCGTGAGTCCCTGATCTTGATCGTACACATTTGCGTGCATGATTAGTGTACGGTCAAATCGGGGGCGTCACACGGAGACGCTGGATGGCGGCGGCGCCGTCTGCCGACATCGGCTTCGGCTTGTAGCCCCAGTTCACCCGAGGCTCAGCCGGCGGGCCGGCTGCGTAAGCCAGCAGGTTGAGGAAGTCGACAGCCGGGTCGATGTTCTTCACGTAGAAGTAAGACTGCTGCCACATCTTGACCAATTGTGGCAGCTTGACGGTGGGGAAGGCGTTCTTCGGAGACGGCCGCCGCACCGCGATGAAGGCGCCACACTGGGCAGCCACCTCCCGGACGGAGGTGCCACTACAAAAAAAATACACTTCCGTGATGATACGTGTTTGTCACAGTAGGTCGCGTTTTTTGTCATGCATGTACATCCATGACGATTTTATGACAGAATCAAGATAGTCATACCTGTGCTGTCGTAGAAGTGTTCCATGACATTACCAAAATTATAATCACGGAAGTGTGCACTTCCATGACGATAAATCGCGCGTCACAGAAGTGCTTTCGTCAAGGGTGACCGACACGTGGCATCCACCGTAACGGAATGCCGTTAAGCTATCGGGTCGGGTTTTGGATCCGATAACCCGTTAACAGCCCCGACCAATGGGGATTTTCCACATGTAAAATCATCATTGGCTGGAGGAAACACGTGTCAGCTCATCGTTGGGACAGATGTCATCCACTCATTGGACAGAGGGCGCCTATGATACGTCGACACGTGGCACGGCCCAACAGAGGCCCATTCCTGTGAAAAGGCCAGCCCGTTTGACTTGGTCAAAAGGTGGCGGGCCGGCCCATGGAAAGCCTGTTAACGGCCTGTTCTTATATAGCCCATTTACAGCCCGCTAACCCAAGGCCCGTTACGCCCTATCCTAATTAGGCCCAGTAGCGTCATCTGGGCCATCCAATATGATTCCAGCCCGTTTTCACTTCTGGCCCATGTATGGCCCATGACGTCTTTCGGCCCATATGAGGCCCTATGTAACTCTTGGCCTATTAACGGCCCGTGGTGAAACTGGCCCGTAATGAATAGTGTATCACTTTACACCCATTAACGGCCCGTGGTGAAATTGGCCCGTAATGAACAGTGTATCACTTTATACCCATTAACGGCCTGTTATTCCGTTGGGCCGTTTCCAGCCCATGTTATCTTTCGGCCTTCTCAGAGCCCATTTATTCTTGGGCTTTCCAGCATTCGTTTACTTATGGCCCGTTACTGTCATTTTCTGCTTGTGGGCCAAATTCAGCCCGTGGTTACAGTCGGCCCGTTTGTGGTCCGTTAATACGTTGGGCCGTTTTCATAGCATCATCAAATACGGCCTATTAACGATGGCCCGTTATGGTCGGCCCATGAACGGACGATTCCAACTCTAGTCCGTTTACGGCCATAATGCGGCCTGTTATTGGCCCATGTTTGGCCAATCGATCATACGGCCCGTATAAGGCCCATTGATGATACGGCCCGTAGAAGGCCCAATGTTTCTACGGCCTGTAGAAGGCCCATTGTTTCTACGGCCCGTAGAAGGCCTACTGTTTCTACGGCCCGTAGAAGGCCCACTGTTTCTACGGCCCGTAGGAGGCCCAGTGTCACTACAGTAAATATTAGCCCATGGTTATTGTGGCCTAGTTTTAAAAAATAGGTTATTGCAGCCACTAGCAAACCGCGGAAAAAGAACTGCACTGACTACAAGCAAACAAATAAACAAGACAACAAGGAAATAAATAAGCAAGCAACTTATGCTAGGCTATCACGGCTATTACACATATTACATCCACTGGGCATCAAAGTTCGCCACCAGTGCAAATATAGGGAACAAAGCAGCATATAAACGCCGCAGGAAAACAAGTCCAGAACAGAAACCACTTCAGAAGAGTTCAAGAAACAATATCCTGGGTACCCATAATGCTGGCAAGATGCTTAGCAAGCTTATTAACTTTCTCTTGTTTGGCGCTTAAATCCTCCAGCGCTTGCTGTTGCACAAGAAAGTACGCATCTGAATTCTGCAGGGACTTCCTCAGTCCTTCGGCTTCTTGCCGCAGCACAGCTGACATTTCAGCTTGTAGCTAAGACTGAAGAAGCCAAAGTGATTCAGGCAGCGAGTTCGAAGAGCTTGTGCCAGCGGTACTGGCCAGTAACTCGAACACTACATCAACGCAGGACCGTGGGGTTTTCTCACTGTCTACAAGATCATTTTTATCACCTTTCTTGGATACCAACAGGGTTGTCTCACTATCTTGAACCTTATCTGCATTACTTTCTCTACCATTGCATAGTGGGGTGCTCTTCTCCAATATTCTGTTTGCATACTACAAGAGAAACAAGCAGACACATCACAGGTTTAGCTTGTAGTATACGAAACTCATTTTGGTAAACCGGTTCAGTAGTAAGGTGGACAGGATAACAGCATGAAACAAACATATATCTATGTACTATGGTCACTGTATTGTCCATATCATTCTAGTTTATGTTCCCTAATCAAGATAGAGACACAGTTCAACTCATATATTTTTAAGACACAGCAGGATAGACAGAATATAAGTGTGAGAAACTACACAGCATTGGCAGCACTTGTAATGTGCATCACATGAGAACATAACTGTTTATACAACTTAAACTGAAATCAACATAGAGCAACAAGTTAGAACAACAATCCAGTTAAAGAAATAGGTTTAAAACATACCTGCTGCGCCATTGGAGTTTCAATTGGATCCTTCAAATTCAAAAGTAGTTGGTATGAGTAAATACAGTGATGCAACAACAAAGGAGTATGGACCATAGCTACGGAATCTGACCTGAGAACAGTTGTTCTTCTGCTTTAAACATGGAGTTTGGGTTAGCTGTGGTGGTCTTCGTGCTTTGGGCACTGCAGTAGCTTTACAAACTACTCGTGTGGGGGTACTCTGTGGTGGACATGGTGCTTTGTCAACTATAAGTGGGTTACTATCCGCTGGGGTTGCGGTTAGATGGGTTGTAGCTGGTTCTCTACCCAATGGTGTAAGTGTGCAATCTGGAAGAGTCTCGATTATGTGTGGTGGGGCTAGTTTGTGGGCCAGTACAACCATGGTTCTATCTGCATCAACGGGTAGCACTGTCTTTTGTGAAGAATGGGTTTTTGCTCCCTTAGATACTGCCATCACCCCCTCCAATTCAAATGGCTGATAAACAAGAAAAGAAATTGAACGTACATACATTGTATGATAGACAAATGTGGTAATTCACATATATGTTGTCTAACCAAACAGGACAGCATGACACAATTTCACATATATGATGCCTAACTAAACAGGATAGCATGACACAGTTTCAGATATATGATGGATAACTTAACAGGATATAATGGCATAATTCAACATTTGATGAGTACCTAAACAGGATGACATGACAAAACTATATGATGTCTTTCTAAAATAGGTTGGGATGAAATAATTCACATACATGTTGTCTAAGTATACAGGATAGCATGATATAATTGACATAATTGATTCATATACTAAGCAGCCGGCACTCGCATGTATGATCTCTAAACTAAGCAGATAGAATTCAATATTGTGCATATGATGTCTAAACTAAGCAATGCAAGACACCATATGCATCATATGAGAAATATAAACATTGCAACTTAGAGCATACACCTCAAGTGGGATATAGGATTGGTCATCTGTCTCTGAATCCTCCTCTGAGGAGCTCCCTGTAACCATCGAGATATATGCTTCAACAGGTACCATTGCCTGCTCTGAAGACCTTGTTTTCACTCCAGATTTTTTCATAACCGGCTCAAATGGCTGATACACATGAAGAGTAGTTCAATATACACAGATTGTCGACAAATGGAATACGTAATAAAAAAAAGATGGCATGAGATAATTCACATATATGATGCCTGGCTCCATGGCGGTGCATAACTCACATATATGATAACTGGCTGAAAAACATGGCATTGCATAATTCACATATCTGATATAGAAAGCAAATAGGAGGCATTCACACAAAGCATGTCTAATCTAAGCAGATGACATGGCAATGCAAGACACCATATGCATGATATGAGCAATATAACCCAGCCAAGTTAGAGCATGCACCTCGGGGGGGCGGGGGGAATACGACTGGTCATCTCTCTCTGAATCCTCCTCTGAGGAGCTATCTGCAACCAGCAAGAAATCTGCATCGACAAGTAGCACTGACTGCTCAGAAGACCTTGTTTTCACTCCAGATTTTCCCATGATCGACTCAAATGGCTGATGCACAGGAAGAGTAGATGAATGTATAAACATTGTTGACAAATGGAATACATTATGGAAAAAATTATGGCACAATACAATTCACATATACGATGACTGGCTAAACAGGATGGCATTGCATGATTCACGTATATGATGCCTGGCTAAAGAAGATGGCATTGCATAATTCCCATATGCTCCCTCCGTTCCTAAATATTTGTCTTTTTAGAGATTTCAAATGGACTACCACATACGGATGTATATAGACATATTTTAGAGTGTAGATTCACTCATTTTGTTCCGTATGTAGTCAGTTGTTGAAATCTCTAAAAAGAAAAATATTTAGGAATGGTGGGAGTATGATATAGAAACCAAACATGTGGCATTCACACAAAGCAAATCTAAACTAAGCTGATGACATATAAGATGTATAATGTAAGCAATGCAAGGCGCCATATGCATGATATGACCAACATCAGCATGCCAGGTTAGAGCAAACACCTCAGGTGGTAAATAGGCGTGGTCGGCTCCTTCTGAATCTCCATCTGAACAGTTATCTTCCTCTGGAATACAATCTGGAAATGCAAGAGGGGGGGGGGCACTTCGCCCACCATGGAGCGGCGTCTGCATGACATTATATTCGCACGCAACGGTCTTCTCTTTTTCTCTACATGTTTAGTACGATTGTGTACAATATCTGACATGCATAATAGAAAAATAGTTAGATTTTGTAAGGCCTAAGAGGTGCATGCAAAAATCAAGACTGATGGTAGCAAACGAGTGGATGGATCCAAAACTAATGATAGCAGGTAGATTATAGCTTCAGTTTAAAAAGATAGACAATGGATCATCTATTGTATGTTGCCCACCAAACATGAACCACATAGAAGACCCCAGAGAACCAGATAGTAGACAGATACTATTCGTTGCTGGCTCGATATGAGATCCATGGGCAATTCAAAACTCAAGATTGAACGATAAAGTAGCAGGTAATAATAACCGATGTATAACGTAAGCAAACATGAAAGACTGCGACCTCTCTTCCGGAACTGTGTAGTCCTCAGGTTCATCTGCTCAGTCGATGATGGTAATGCAGTTGGCGTGGCTGTCGGCAACGGGGAAGATGATCAGAGGCGGCGAAAGGAAGTCTGCAGGGGGGATCTCTGCTGCAGTGAACGCTTCTGTCGATGGTGCACCTCGGGTGGGGTGGATGACGGCACGGCAGGAGCAGGACATAACACACAGAGTTTTCTTTGACGCCTATCTGAAAATGAAGTAAATCTGTAAGGGCTCCTTAGAATTGGATGATTCTATAAATGCAGGGATAGGAAAAACACAGGAATAGGATAGGAATGCACGTGCAAAACAGAGCATTTGGAAACATAGGATTTCAGTCAACCTGGGTGTTTGGCTCACATGAATTGGAAGAACAGAGGAATGGAGAAACAAAGTGATGCGACGAGTGTACAACCTCTTTGGCATAGCCTTGTGGACCTCAGCATCATTGGGTTGGACGTGGAGGATGGTGATGATGCTGGTGTGACTGTCAGAGGCGGGGAAGAAGATCCGAGGCCTCTGGAAACGGCGCCGAGGGTACTGCTCCGCTGTGATGGACGGTTCCGTCGTTGGAGCAGCTCCGCTAAGGTGTACGACGACGAGGCTGAAGCATGACAAGACAGACAACGTTAATCTGAAGTGGGGACCCTAATATCATCTGCAATAGATGATGTAAAATACATCACCAAAAAGTGCTAGATGTAAAATGCATCAGCCGCGCCACGACCGCTCCGACAGATGCTGTAAGTACTGTTCACTCTGAACTTAACTAAAGAAAATGAACTTCACAGTCGAAACTGAATTTTACTGTCGAAACTGATTGAACTAGTAACAGAGCATTGCAATAGATGTTTAGGGCGTTCGAGCACTAGTAGCAGAGAAGCAGTGATCTAAATCAGTAGACGCTCGAGCAGGGAACGCACTAGCAGAGAGCAAGTCGTGCAGTAGCACCGCTAGCGAGTGCTAAAGCAGCAACTCCTGTAGCTGCCGGAGGTCATGCAGCAGTAGCAGCAGCGCAAGCGAGAGCAAGAGCAGAGCAGCAGCACGAACGAAAGCAGGAGCAGTGCAGCAGCGCGATCGACAGCAAGAACAGAGCCGCAGCGCGAGCGAGAGCCGGAGCAGCTGCAGCTAGTGCCGTTGTGGAAGTCGCCGCCGAGGAAGCAACGACATGGGGGAGAGACGCCGTGGATGATGTGGCCGGCGACGACGCCGTCGATGAAGACACGCCATGTCTGCTTGGTATCGAGCACCGGCAGCCCCGTGAGATCGAATAAAAGATTAAATGCAGTGGTGAGTGCAGAACCTCCTTGGTGGCGCCGAGTTGGCCTCGGCTTCATCGGAGGAATTGGTGAGGGTGCTGCGGTTCCGGTGGGGCGGGTCAAGACGGCGCTGTGGGGATTGAGGTGGCGCGATAGACGAGGCGAACGTCGGGCCAGCTCCTTGGAGGTGGAGGACGGGGCGGCTGATCCGGCGGGACGACGAGATCGACAACGGATCCTCATCCGGTGCGGTGGATGAGGGACGGCGAGCTGTTGCGGTGGACGACGTAGTCGGGGAAGAGTCTCCGGCTGGGCAGCGGTCGGGAGGCCGACGGAGGAGCGTGGGGTTTCGCGGGTTTTGGTGGCCTCGGTGTACGAATGGGGGGGGGCGAAGGGGGAGGGGGAGCCAAGCTTAGGGACGCGCTTGTCCGAAAGTAGGGTAAGTTACCAGCGTACCCCCACCGGTTTTGACACCGCGACGTGGAGCTTCATTTCCAGCTGAGGGGTAGAAGGGGGATTTCGCATGTCTGGGCTGCGGGAGTGATTTCGGATGAGGAGGGAGTTCTCGCGCGCGTCCAAATTTTGGGATAACAAGGCGCGGCGCGGGTTGAAGAAGCGGGAGTTTCAAATCAGGTGAGACAAAAGATACTCGAGCTTGAAAATTTCGGGATAACAAGGTGCGGATTCCTTGTTCGGCAGAACAAACTTAACGTGTAAAAAAACCAATTCATACAAGACACAAGAGAGTCACGTCCCCTTTTACTATATTGCTATAGATGCCATTGAAAAAACTACAAGAAAAATGTAAAAAAAATTGGGAGAACAAGATTACCCTGCACAGTACCAAATCGATTCGCACTTCCCTCAACAACAACAAAAAACAAATCAATTCCCACCAAAGAAAGAGTAATGTCCCTTTTTATATGATTACAGATGCCATGATCTCGAATTTCAATTTTTGAATCCACGTTATGTTGAATTCGAATATATCGTTAGGTGACCTTGCGGTTTATAATTGATGTAGTCGTACATTTTGATCTTCCATCATATACGGACATTTTACTCCACCATGTGAACATATATATTGTCGTCTACCATATGGACTAAATTTGAATCAATTTTCCTTATTTGAATATGATTGTTGTCAAGTTGTACAATAATTTAAATATTATCTTGATATCAAAAAACATACATATAGCAGTAATCATATTTCACTATGAACTACATGTACCATACGCTCTCCAATTCAAATATTTGTATCCATTTTATGTTGAATTCAAATCATAGTACATTATTTGTCTAGGTAGCGAGATGTTTGGGATAATCTAAACCCTGTTTTCATACGTATAATTTTTGGCTGAATTGGGACAAGTTTTGGTATAAGCCTCTTGCAAAACCGAAGATTCTCTCAACAAGCCTCGTGGTTCCGAGAGGGAACGTGTCACCTTTGTGTGCGAAACGATATACGCTGCCTCCCCCCTGATTTTATTTACAGAGGCAACATAGAACTATATGAGTGCCCTGTTAAATTTTGGAATTATTTCGGGTTCATTTGGCCTTTTTATACATTAATTGAGTTTCTAGACTTTTAATGTGCATAATCTAAATATGAATTGCATGCACATGCTCCAATGCACCAAAGTGGGTTGAAAAATCACATGTGTGTCCTTGGTTGAATTTCTAGGTCCCATGGAAGAAATGAGAATGAAATTCAAACATCTGGGCATCATGACTCGGCCGAGAACATCGAGAAACTTCGATTTTAAATTCATGTAAATCCAAAACTCGCCTAGAAATCATGAAACTTGGCATGGTGTCATGTCATGGCACTAACATGTTGTGGTAAAAAATTGGGCCGATTTGGAAGCTCGTGGTTCTAAGAGGGAACGTGCCACCTTTGAGTGTGAAACGATATACACTGCCCCCCTTGAGTTTCTTAACAAAGGCAACATAGAACTACATTAGTGCCCTATTAAATTTTGGAATTATTCCGGGTTCGTTTGTCGTTTTTATACATTAATTGAGTTTCTGGTCATTTAATGTGCATAAGTGAAATTTGAACTACAAGCACATGCTCTCGTGCACCAAAGTTGGTTGAAAAATCACATTTGTGTCCTCGGATGAATTTCTAGGTCCCATGCAAGAAATGAGAATAAAATTAAAACATCTAGGCATCGTGGCTCGGCCGAGAGCATTGAGAAACTTGGTTTCAGAATTCTTGCAAATCCAAAACACGTCTGAAAATCATGAAACTTGGCATGGATGTCATGTCATGGTACTACCATGTTGTGGTAAAAAAATTGGCCGAATAGGAACAGATTTGGTATAAGCTTCTTGCAAACCGAAGCTTCTCTCAAGAAGGCTCATGGTTCTGAGAGGGAACGTGCCACCTTTGAGTGCGAAACGATATACGTTGTCCCCCTTGAGTTTATTTACAAAGGCAACATAGAACTACAAGAGTGCCCTGTTAAATTTTGGAATTATTCCGGCTTCGTTTGGCCTTATTAACACATTAATTGAGTTTTTGGTCATTTAATGTGCATAATACAAATTTGAACTACAAGCACATGCTCCCGTGCACCAAAGTTGGTTGAAAAATCACATTTGTGTCCTCGGGTGAATTTCTGCTCCCTCCTTCCATCTATATAGGTCCTAATGCGTTTTTTGAGGCTAACTTTGACCAAACGTTAGAGCAATAATATATGACATGCAACTTACACAAAGCATACCTTCAAATTTGTATGTTAAAGGAGCTTCCAATAATATAATTTTCCTAGTATACATCTCATGTGCTATTAATCTTGTCAATAGTCAAAGGTTGTCTTGAAAAACACATTAGGCCCTATATAGATGGAAGGAGGGAGTAGGTCCCATGCAAAAAATGAGAATAAAATTCAAACATCTGGGCATCGTGGCTCGGTCGAGAACATTGAGAAACTTGGTTTTAAAACCATGAAACTTGGCATGGTGTCATGTCATGGTAGTACCATGCCGTGGTAAAAAAAATTGGCCGAATAGGAACAAATTTTGGTATAAGCTTCTTGCAAATCGGAGATTCTCTCAAGAAGGCTCGTGGTTCTGGGAGGGAACGTGTCACCTTTGTGTGCATAATTCAAATTTGAAATACAAGCACATGTTCCAGTGCACCAAAGTTGGTTGAAAAATCACATGTATGTCCTCGGGTAAATTTCTAGGTTCCATGCAAGAAATGGGAATGAAATTCAAAATTCTAGGCGTCGTGGCTGGGTTGGAAACATTGAGAAACTTAGTTTTTTAATTCCTGTAAATCCAAAACACGCATGAAAATAATGAAACTTGGCTTGGCGCCATGACATGGCACCAACATGCTGTGGTAAATTTGCAGTCCGATTTGCGAAGGCGCACACATTAACAATCAACAAAGTCATTTTGGAACAAGTGCTGTCACGTTACAATCGGAAACACAAGTATTATTGAAACCGTGGGCGTTCTACTTACTAGTACCATTTACGTGCCGCCACGCGTCCCCATTTTTTATTAGCTAGGAGGCGCCGTGCAGGGTAGCTATTTGAGTACGAGAGGCGTGCGATCAGACCCCTGCGCGTGCTTATCGGGAGGAGAGCCCTTTGACCTCCATCTGCCGTCCACCTCTCTGCCAAGGTCTCCATTAATGGCGCCCGAGCCTCTGTTTAATGGCGTGGCTATGTCTCACTCGACTGAGATTTAAGAGAGAAAAAAGAAAATCTGAAAGCACAGATCTTGATGTAAGATCCGACGGACCTATATAGCATCTACTGCGACTTATAGCAAGACTGATGAATATATAAGGACGATTAAATTTTTTTATCAAAGAAGGGCTTGCCCCTTCCGATTTTCATTACTGAAAACCACCACAATTCACAAGAAGTTCAGCACAACTCCGGCCTAACACGAAGGACTAAAAGCTACCAGATTGAAATCGCAACATCCCAAGAGGCCAACAAAGGCCAAACATCCGCGCTAGAACCCAACATTTCACAACCGACGACACAATCCACGTCCTAAACCGATTATTACATCAAAAGAAACCAGGAAACTGAAGGAAGCCCAGCAGCAACTAGAAGAACAGCAACGCCAGGGTCGCCACAGCAAGAGTTTTCTTCATTCCAGCCTCGCAACATTGATCTTCCACAGAAAGATAAGGATGATTAATTGTCTTACATAATTAGAAAGATAATTAAAAAAGCCACATGCGGCTACGCCCGAAATACACAAGGGCAAAAGAAGAAGGAAGACAAGGATCTGGCTCGCTGATCTCTACTGTCTTGATGCGTTGCTGCAGGCCGCGGGAACTAGTCTCCGCGGCGAGCGGCGATGAGCTCTTTCGTGTCCTCAAGACGCTGCTTGAGAACATCCACGGATTCCTCCACCAGCCTTTGGCGCTCGTTGCAGAGCATGTCATTCTCGTCCATAAGTTTCTTGACGATGACGCCGGTCCTCTTCAACAAGGCACTGGTCTCCTCCTGCTGGTCCGCACTTCGGACGATCTTCTCCCTCAGCAGGTCGCACTCGGCCCGGAGCCTCTCATTGCCCTCCCTTAGTTGCTGGATGACACCGGTAGCCTGTTCAAACGAGGCTTTCATGTCATCCTGCAAACTCGCCCAGCCGGAGATCTGATCCATCTAGCTATGGACGATCGCATGCATGCGCCTGTAACAATCGTCGCCTGCCCGCGAGAAATTTTCCCAGGCCGCCGCGGTGCGGCGGGACATCTCTGCTCCATTCGTGGCATGGCGGGACATCTCTGCTGCTTCCGTGGCACGGCCGGACCAGTCTGCTGCATCGACGGCGCGGCGGGACCTCCGTGCTACTTCAGCGGCGCGGCGGGACCTCTGTGCTGCTACTTCCACGCGGCGGGACATGTCGGCTGCTCTCGCAGCGAGGCGGGACATCTCTCGTGCTTCCGCTTCCATGCTCGCCTCTCCCTGGTGGCAATCTCTCGACCCAGAACTCACGCTGGCCATGGCAGACGCAAGGGAAGGATGCTGAATGACTTGTTTGTTTTTGTGGATGAGGAGTTGAGGAGGAATGTGCAGTCATCTTGGCATACTAGTATTTATAACCGAGTAATAATACGCTCCTAAGTGGGAAACCGTTTAGGTTGTGATCGGTGTGAACAGGTTTGCAATTCAATATAGCGTGGTACTAATACGCTCCTAAGTGGGAAACCATTTAGGTTGTGATCGGTGTGAACAGGTTTGCAATTCAATATAGCGTGGAGTAATTTGGAATGTGACGAGACGCAAGCTCAAAATTTATTGACGGTTCTAGTTTCGAAGTGCGGCACTATTCCCGGATGGAGTACTTCTTTTTCTACTCCCTCCTTTCCGGTTTTATAGGGCTTATCTCAAAATTTTAGTTTTTCCATTTTATAAGGCTCAATTTGGTTGTTCCCCAACACATGTTCAGATTCCAAGGTGCATTAAATCATTGCATGCAAGTATTAAGAGAAAATTGACCAATGCATGTACTTTATGGATCCATGCATTGCAATTAATGCATTGATAAACATAATTTTTTGAGAAAAACAAGAGCATTAATTAGGTGCTTTTGCAAACTACAAAAAATATTCCACCACTCACCATCTTGGTTGGTGAGATTTTTGAATTAAGCCCTATAAACCGGAAAGGAGGGAGTACTGCTGTGTACGTGCAATAGCTGGCACCGTCGTATACATATCTTACGGTTAATGTGGCGTTCGACAGGAATAGCCGCGTGGCGAGCTCTCACACACGCGTCTGTTTTTTCTCGAAAAGAAGGATGATGACCCCCGGCCTCTGCATCTGGGAGTCACACACGCATCTGTAGCTACGAATTGTAGTGTTCTCAACCATCCGATTGGCTCTATCATGGATGTACCTATATACTAAAACATGTCTAGATACATCTATATTTTGACAAATGGAAGGCATGTATTGTGGAACGGAGGGAGTGCTTGTCATCAAAATGGATAAAAAGGGACGTATCTAGAACTAAAATACGTCTACATACATCTCCTTTTATCCATTTTGATGACAAGTAGTACTTCTTACCCAAAGGAACTTTATATCCAACAGACACAAAATATCCGTTCGGCTGTTGGAAATTACTGATCTCATGTCGAAGTAATTGCTGCATCGCCACCAAAACCCACCATTTCTTAAGCTAAAGTAGACCAAGGTAATCCCTATATTAGCATATTACTAAGATAAACAGAAGGCACTGTAGAAACATTTAGTACGTGAGCTTGTCAATCTGAATGTGGAGGGACACAAGCTTAGCCCCGGCCAGCAGCTTGGGCGGAACTGTCAAGAAGGTCAGCTCCTGCACGTCGACGTCGCCGGGATCCTTGCTGCTTGTCACCTCCATTTCCACCTTGACGACGTCGGTCGTGCCTTTGGGCTCCCCCGGCGGGCCGTTCGCCCACAGCTTGGCCACGTATTGCGGCAGTGGGGACGCCCCCGCTCTGATGCAGACGACCGACACGGCGATAGGCGCGCCGATGTCGAGCACGCCGCCGACCAAGAAAAACGTGCGGCGGTCCTCCTCCGTGAACAGCAAGAGTCGTGGCTCCGACAGTGGCACTTGCAGCTGGAGCACCTTGCCGTACTGGATCCTGTGCACGGGCATGGGATGCGCGGTGCTGATGTGGTGGTAGAGCGCCGGCGGCGGGCCTTCGTAGCCGCAGACGGGCACGGGGCATTTGCAGGGCGCGAGCGGACACACGCTCTCGTGATCGGCGAGCTTGTGGTAAGTGACGTAGAGCCCACAACCTTCGTGCGGGCACTCCACCCTCACCGACGAAAGGACGGAGTCCACCGCCGTGTTCCGCACGTCGAAGCCACCGCCGCGCTCGCACTTCTGGCACTGCCGCTGGTTCCCGGGGCGCTCGACGCGGCAGTCCGCGCAGGCCAGGTGCCCTCCCTTCCACTGCAGAAATCAATCGAACAGCACATCAATCAAGAAACCTGCACCTTGCTCAATCAGCCGAACGGATGAGGTGTATTCGAACCTCATACACTGGAGGCGTCAAGGGACGGAGGCACAAGGGGCAGTGGAGCACGGTGAGGTCCATCGAGACCTTAGAGAGCTCCATCGTCGGGTCCTGTTCGGTCTGCATGATCTCGCCCTCCTCGTGCACAACCATCTCTCGACTTGGGCCGGGGTATTAAAAAGCTTTACCGTCACATATTTTATACTACTTCAAGGTGCATTAAATCAACACATGCAAGTATCAAAAGTTGAGTCACGGCATGCATGCATGCGTTGTAATTAATGCATCGGTAAACGCAAATTATTGAAATATATCGAGTGCAGTGCTTTGATGTGTCGCATCAACTCGTACATCAACGAGAAGTTTGATTATCCTCTCCCTCGCGGACTTAACTGCACCTGCCTTTGGCTGTATGAAAGGTTGGCCACATACCTGTCGGGCCCACCTGTCATACACGCAGAGGCAGGAGCGTCCCTCCCTCGCCCATGAGCGTGGTGGCTGGCAAGACCAGGAGAAGCTTTCGCTACACGCTCTCCCTCCCGCACGCGGTGGACATGCAGCAGTTCAATCGGTGTCAGATGGCCAGAAGCTTACTGTAGTACTCCTCCAGTGCAGTAGTACTCCATCATTGTTCGACTTCCTGAAGAGGCGAAGAGCCAAGCGCAGCCCGGACGCTCGTGTGGCAGTTTCATGTGTAGAGTAGTCTAGGATAGCGTGTACCGTGCATGTAAGCTTAAATCGTTGGGGTCGGCTCCATGCTATGTGGCCGTCTCGAAGTTAAAAAAATATTAAAATAGTCTTCTGACCCTACCTGACACCCTGGTGATTGTAGTTTGCACGCTCATCTGGTCAAGACAGGAATATATATTTTAATTTGTTTTTTCGAAAAGGGGGGACTCCCCGGCCTCTGCATCAGAATGATGCATATGGCCACATATATTTTAATTTGTGGTGGGTAAATGTTAGAGGTTGCAGCAAATATATTGTACACTGCGGGTCTTTCTGCCAAGTTTAGAGGCAAGCATGTGGGGCCAGTGCTATGATGTGTCGCGTCAACTCGTACAACGAGGAGAAGCTTGATTTTACTACACGCCTTCTACCTCACCCATGCGCGCGGTTGCTCGCAAACGAGGACAGGCTTTTCCTTAGTAGTACTTCTACAACAAGCTATCCGTCCCGCTCGCGGTGGATGGACATGCAGTAGTGGATTCGACACTGTAGAAGCAGTAGTAGTAACATCATTGTTCGTCTTCTCGAAGAGGCGAAGAGCCAAGCGCAAACCGAACGTTGCAGTTGCGAACATTGGAGCACGCATATAGCCAGGCTCTTGCATGAGACAAAATTGCTATGTGAGCCCACTATTGTACTAGTACGTACAACTACTTGCAAGTATAGCCCTGTAAACCAGAAAGGAGTATTTGCCCTTCTAGAGATTTCAACAAGTGACTAGACTACACCGAGACGGAGTACATATGGAGCAAAATGAGTGAATCTGCACCGTAAATAAATACGTACTAGTTCTATCGTTTTCCTCTCCGAGGTGCACAATATTGAGTATACTGACTAGTCTCTTTTTGACACGCATTTACGTTTTTTACACAGTACAGACGCAAGCGCTCATATACACGCGCATACACTCACCCCTATGAACGCACACATGCACGACACTATCATCTTGAAATTTACGAAGTCACCATAGGCACCTCGTCGTCGACGGGTCCATAGGTGCTTGAAGGCCAAGGAGGGAGAGGGTAGCGGTTCCCGAGACGTTGAACTGTCAATGATGCATCCTCAATTACATGCAGAGGGAATTAATTGGAGAAGCAGAATAGAGCCAGCACGATGTGAATGCAACACAGTTTGGACTCTCATATAATAAAGGCGCCCCACCACTCCAATCCATCTACTCCCAAGTCTCTGCGCAACACTACTCACTCCAATCCAAGACCAAGTGACCAGAAGCCACAAGCACCTATGGAGGCGATGGACGCGAGCGGCAGTCGGCTGTGCCAAATCATCCAAGGCACCGTCCTTGGGCCCCGCACCACGCAGCGTTTCCAGACGGTGCTGGCGACCGCAGGCATCGTAGCCCTCGCCGACGTCGGCTTCGCCTCTCGCATGGACGACATGATGGTCAACTCCATCCGCAAGTTCACCGCCGTCAAGAAGCGCGCGGACGACCTTGTCGTACTGCTCCAGCCCGCGCGCCCAGGCTCCTCATTGCCTGCCGCCCTCATCGGCCTCCATGGTGACGAACTCTTTCAAGCCCTGGTGGCCCTGCAGGTGCCGGAGGTCGCGACGAAGAATGTGCACCTCGAGGCCGCGCAGCGCCTCGCCATGCAAGAAACCGTCGACCTGCACATCCACGTCTACGAGGAAATCGTCTACATAGGCCACTACAAGGCAAGCGAGGACAGAAAGACGTTGGCCTTCTTCCAGCGGCTGGAATCTTTGGACGCCATTGTTCAGAAGCACGTCGACCTGGCCACGAAAGCCGTCGCTACTTAGGCGCCGTTCGGTGGGCCGGCGCCCTGAGTCGAGGAGGTGGACGTCGTCGATGTATGCATCTCTTCTTGCCTCCTGTAACCAGCACTGCATTGCCTTGTAGCCTTAATGTTTTATTAGTATAGTACTCCCTCCGTTCCCAAATATAAGTCTTTCTAAAGATTCCAGCAAGTGACTACTACATACGGAGCAAAATGAGTGAATCTACACTCTAAACTATGTCTACATACTTCTGTATGCTGTATTCCATTTGAAATAGTATCTAAAAAGGCTTATATTTATGAACGGAGGGAGTATATGGCATTTTTATTCTAGTCGTAACATTTTCACTGTGAGGTGGGGCCGCAGTTGAGCAAACCGACCCCGCCCACCGGGCGTCGGCCGAGTTTAGAATTAGAAGAGAGAAACGAGGGAGGAGAGCTAGCTGTAGCACGGACGTTGTTGTTAGATGGGACTCGTGTTTATAGAATAGGAGTACTGAGCACTCGTGCCTCTTTTTTTTTGAGGGAAAAATTAGTCGTATGTCTAGTACCACTAGTTGGGTGTGTGCGACCTATAGCTGTCATCACTTTAGGTCTCCTTTTCGAACCGCGGCTACGCTTCACAGTACATATTATTTCACGCATTTATCCTCCTATATGTACTCCTAGGCTATTTCCACGTGCTCCCATTCGCCGACATGTGGGACATAGAGCATCTGGGTCGTAGTGCATGCACGACTCGGAGCATATGCCGGGGTACTTTACATTTCAGACCTCACGAATTACATGCAAACCCCCCGCAGAAGAATAAATAAATGAATGAATTAGTACATGAAACCGGATTATTTTCATGGAAACCGGAGCACGTTCATTAAATTTTGGACATAACACGTTTATAAAAAATGACCGGACCGAAACCAGTCTAAGGGCCTCTTTGATTTTTCCCGCCAAAAAAGGGCCTCTTTGATTCGCAGGATACTGAAAACACAGGAATGGGGAAAGTATGATGGCGATGAACCGAGACGAGGAGAACTCTAACTCAGTTAGAGGTTAGAGTTAGATTCTATCCCTGAACTAACTCTAAACCAAAGAGGTGTATGGATGGCAGGGTTAGATTGACAATAAATGCTCTATCTCAATCATTTGACTACTTTGGACCCTATTTCCTGCCGGATTTGGAGGGTGCTTGGACACGTTTTAGTTCCATGACTAAAAGTAGTGGGACTAAAACTTGCTAGCCTCACCCATGCTTGGATCCAAATACTAAAGAGACTAAAATCAAGTTAATGAGCATTTATTATCCTCCAAACCCTCCAATCCAGAACTCGCCTGTGTTAAAGGAGAAGAGTTAAATGAGGAGAGAGAGGAGTTAATGAGCATTTATTATCCTCCAAACCCTCCAATCCACATTTTAGTAGGGGTACCCCTGACTAAAATTTTTTAGTCTCAAGACTAGTTTTAGCCCCTCTTTAGTCAGGGGTGCTTGGAACTTTAGCCTCTTAAAGAGACTATTTTTAGTCAGACTAAAATAAGTCCCTTGGATCCAAGCACCCTCTTGGTGTGGCCGGCTCTTCTGTGGCCTCCTCCCGCTCACAATTGACATAAACGAACCATCTATACAAATCAAGCATGCAAAACATGATAATTTTTACTTTGTCCATACAAATGAGATATCCCACTTAAACATACAAGTCGTCAATCAAGCTTCACAAAATAAAAAAACACTTCATGAAACAAAGAATGAGCTAACTCATCACGGAAGTCATTCACGATAGGGAGGGAGCCCGGAGCCCCTCACGCACCGAGGGAGGAGCTCACCATCGTCGCTCTGGAGGAAGGCTCTGTAGAGCCCAAGCCCCGGGAACCCCTCCGACGCCAGCCCTTGCGAGTTGAGGTCGACACCGGCATGGGTAGCAGGGCCGCTTGCCGCCGACTGGGAACTTAATCTTTGGGCCTCTAGAAATAATGCAAGCCTGTAACTAAAATACCTAGAAAGGTGAACTGAATCTTTGGGCCTCTAGAAATAATGCAAGCCTGGAACTGAAATACCTAGAAAGGTGAACTGAATCTTTGGGCCTCTAGAAATAATGCAAGCCTGAAAGTGAAATACCTAGAAAGGTGAACTGAATCTTTGGGCCTCTAGAAATAATGCAAGCCTGAAACTGAAATACCTAGAAAGGTGAACTGAATCTTTGGGCCTCTAGAAATAATGCAAGCCTAAAATTGAAATACCTAGAAAGGTGAACTGAATCTTTGGGCCTCTAGAAATAATGCAAGCCTGAAATTGAAATACCTAGAAAGGTGACCTGAATCTTTGGGCCTCTAGAAAGATTTATTACCTCCTCAAGCAGCATCAAACAATTCCATGCGTGCACCACAAATCTATACCAAGTTTGATCAGGATCTACTTTTCCAAATCAGAATTAGCGCTAGAGCAAGCAAGATCAATGATATGGCCATGAGACAGAGAAGGAACGAACAAACACCCCTCTCGCGACCTCCCTGGTAGATGCGCCGCCGCCGCGCACGACAGAGGGAGAAAAACGACTGGTGAAGGGGGAGCGGGGCGACCTTCGAAGGCCGAAGGGAGAGGGCGGCCGGAGTAGGGCGGCGGAGGCCAGAAGGAGAGGGCGGCCGGAGGAGAGAGAGGGCGAGCGGCCCTATGGGGAACGGAGAGGAGTCGTGCGAGAGGGGGGGAGCGATCTGGTGCGGGCAGGGAGATTTTTTTAGTTCTCTTTTAGTGGGCCCGAGGATAACTAACCCAATTAGAACCTCTCCACCAGGCTAGTTTTTTTTAGCTGGGTTAGAGCAAACTAGCTCAAACTAACCCCTCTTGTTAATAATTTGAGGCTATTTCAACCCAAACTAGCTCTAACTCAGGGATCCAAACAAAGAGGAGTGTTACTGTACATGCTACAGTGTGGACCGTAGCACATTGTTTTTTATGGCCATATCACCACATTGTTTTCTACTGCTGGTTCACTGGGCTACCGTGGTTCTCACTGCTGGTTCACTGGGCTGCCGTGGTTCGCACTCCTCCGACCTGAGTAGTACTAGTATATACCGCATCATTATTTGCTCCTTCTTACTACTCCGACATGTGGGAGAGCCAACATCCGGGTCGACGTGTCATGCACCAGATTAGAGCGCGGAACGGAAGGGGGGCATCACCCCGGTCAGAGCGCCAGTAATTCATGACTATAGTGAGTGGTCATATCACAAGTCTTTCCAGCAGTAACGCGCCGTCAAATCGCACAGCCCCGCTCGCTCACCCTCCTCGCCTCTCTGTCAAACCGCCTACCCGAAAACAGCAGCGCGTACAGCCCGGGAAAAGCCCCGCCCTCAACTTTTAACTACGCGAAAATAGTTCGAGCTTGTTCGTTCTATATAAATACATACTTACTGTATGTTTATTCACCCATGGGGTTGTTCAATGAATGGAGGGGCGGGGAGCACAAGTGAACAATACAATAGTACTACTAGTAGTAAGTAGGAGTCGTACAGTAGTCACCTTAAATAGAGAGTTTCTTTTCTTTAATGCCACATACACAAATTGAAATGCTTGTTGTGGAGAGAAAAAAGATAATCACTCCACTATATATGGACGCAGGGGCCTGAGCGCTTGCTTTACTAGGGTTGCTCTCTCCAGATATAAACAAGACATCGGTAGCGACATTTTCTCTCTGCTCATCGCTGGTCACAGATCCGGCCGGATCCCTTCGGCCGGTGTGTGTAGAGGACTAAAAGGTGCATCGTTCACGCGGTCATCGCCGCCGAGGGAGGAAACCCACAGCTGCCGGAGGGGCCCGATCCTCTGCCCGTGCCGTTCTCTCCGACACAGCGCTGGCTCGGTAGGTCCTCCGACCCTTCTTCCTCCCTGCCGTATTGTCCGCAGATCCGACCTGCCGCCGCCGACATCCCGGCGACCCTCAGGTATAAGTTCTTCGAAAGCGGCCTTGCTCTATTGCCCCAGCTCCCCACGTGTCTGCATGTGCATCTTTTTCTACTCGCATCAGCTCTTCCAAAGCCACCTAAATTTTTAGTATTATTAGAGGTAAAGCTACTTCATGCATTCGAATCTAGGGCTTTGTTCAAACAACGAAGAAAGGGGGGGAAGTTGTAGCATGAATCTAGGACTTGATTCAAAGAGGAAATAATATGGTGAAAGTAGTAGAGACCAGATACCCAACCGGTCTCTTGGTTGAAAAGGGAAATAATGGGAAAACGTAGTACAAACTGGATAAGGAACAGATCTATTATTGGTTGAAAAAAGGATAGAAAGTGGCGGCTGGTGGACAAGTCAACAGAGTATGTCCAGGATTAGATTTGCTGCCATCACATAGTAAAAGGTCTCCAGGATTAGATTTGCTGCCCTCACATAGTAAAAGGTCTCAGGATTAGATTTGCTGCCCTCACATAGTAAAAGGTCTCAGGATTAGATTTGCTGTCCTCACATAGTAAAAGGTCTCAGGATTAGATTTGCTGCCCTCACATAGTAAAAGGTCTCCAGGATTAGATTTGCTGCCCTCACATAGTAAAAGGTCTCCAGGATTAGATTTTCTGCCCTCACATAGTACAAGGTCTCCAGGATTAGATTTGCTGCCCTCACATAGTACAAGGTCTCCAGGATTAGGTTTGCTGCCCTCACATAGCATGAACAAACTCGGCATCACCACTTTATGCCAGCTTGTAGGTACATTGTGCTGATGCGTCCACTGTCGCATGTCCTTATACCAACCTTTTGCTGTTGTTAATGTAAGGGCGCATGTAAAATGAAGCGATCACACTGTTACCTTAGGGACATGTCTAACCAGTGTTATTGTTAATCTAATGCCTCCAGTGATAAGATGCAATTAAACTGTGTTACAAATGGCACTCCTGCTGTTTTCCCCAGTATGATAAGTAAGCTGCTCCTTTACGCTGCTGAGTGTCCTGGTGTCCCCACGGTCCCATGCCCTTAAACCAACTCTTTAGCTGCTGTTGATTTACTGTGTCTCGTAAACAAGCAATGCTACCATTAAAGTAATCCTATATTTGAGGAATCTCATTGTTGATCGTAATGCTTCTGGTAACATGAAGCATTGCTGACGTTTTAAAATTTCTACTGTCCTTGCGTGATTGCCATGAACATAATTAAGATGCTTCTTTTCATTTTGTATATGCTTCGTATATTCTTATTGACCAGCAACTGTTTACTTTCTATCTTTTTGTGCAGATAGGGTATCCATTTCACCTTGTTGCTATTGTGACCTTTTGGTGAACTGCACAAAACACTTTTTTGGAATGAGTGTCTTGTGCAGTTCAACTAAAATGTTACATGGGCAACATCTCTCAATTTTGGTGGAACTGCACAAAATGGTGATTGGAGTTTCCAAAATCTCCGTCAAATTCTGCTGGTAATCTCGTGCAACATTTTATTAGCCTTTGCAAGATGAGCCATAGCTGAATGATGCAATCTTTGCTTCATTTCAGGCGAACTACAGAAAAAGTGGCATGAATTGAATCATCGAGTGGAGCTCCAGGATGACTTCCACTAGTGCCAGTATTATAGTAATCATGCTCTTTATTATCTGCGCTGTGCAAACAGGAATACTCAACTACAGATGTTGTGACGGTCAAGAGCATTCGCCAAGTTCTTCAATTGTATGACATGGCTAGCCAAGATGGATTTAATCCCGATATTCACTTTATCAAAAGGCTCTAATGGGTTGGTTCTAAATCTTGCAAGCTGGGAATCAGTGAGATGTGTAGGCATCTTTGTTGTACTTATTATTTGAATCTTATTTGTTGGTTTTGAATCTTGCAAGCTGGGAATCAATGAGATGTGTAGGCATCTTTGTTGTACTTATTATTTGGATCTTATTTGTTGGTTCTGAATCTTGCAAGCTGGGAAACACGGCATGATGATGCAGAGGACAACAACCATAACAAACAGTTCAAACTTGGTAGTATTATCTTTGTGAAAGTGCGACAAATGTGCTGATCGTGAGCGTCCTGAGAATAATAATTCTAATTGTTGTGCATGTTGATCCTGTGGCACTGATAGAACGAGTGAATGCATTGCTTGTTTTAAGTATAAATTTCTATTAAAGCTAATTAAATTTAAGTAAAGTGACCACTAACTCCCGTTATTACAGTACCAATACAGACCCGCTCGTGAACCGACGTGTGGCCGAGGTGCATCTTCTGCCGGGCGTGCAGCGGACGAGGGAGGGGTAGTAACTGTTGTCGCCTGTACACACTCAGCTTACTGTTGAATCCAGTTCCCCAAGAGCTGAAAAACGAACTGCTGCAGCCGCCTACACACTCTTCACTCGAAGAGACTCCAATGGCGAGCCGAGGGGTGAGCCTGCTGGATATGGACTTCAGCAAGGAGTTCCCCTTTGAGTTCGCCGTTCAGTCCTATGGCTGCACCAAGTTGAATGTGATGTACACCAACGATACGGACTCGGTGAAGCTCTGCCTCGCCTCAGTCCTATGGCTGCACCAGGTTCTGGAGCATTCGCCCATTTCATCGGCAGCGCCGACTGCACCTTCGCTACGGTGGAGAGAAGGAAGAACGCGACGATTCGGCCATCTGGTGCAACAAGCTTGTCGACATCCAGAAGCAATACAAGATCATCAGCAACGGGCAGGAGAAGGACTCCGTGGTTGACCTCGCTGAGACCATCATCGACCCCTGATACACCAACATGAAAGAAGACGAGCTGAACACGTGGGAGGTACCTCTGAATCTAGCCTACATAACCTACGCGGCCAAGGACGCATACGCATGCTACGACATCTACAGGCAGATCTTGGACATGAGGGCGTGTCTGCTTCCCGTAACCGACGAGTACACGGACAGCCGCAGCGTCATGATCAAGCGTGCCAGGAAGGTCTAGATGTTGTACTTTATCTGTTTATAAGCACCTTTATCATCTGAGTGTTTCATGCATTAGCCTATGTGTCGTAATTATCTGTTTTGTCCGAAATATTTCTTTTAAGAACCCATTAACCTGATTGCTTTTTTTAGTGGCTATTTGCTTATGTATGTAAACTAGTTCACTTGTCCGTAAAAAAACTAGTTCACTCGGCTGCCATGCTTTGAATCTCCTTCCTCCCAACATATTCCCCTCCTCAGGTGGACCTAGCAGGTCTCTGAATTTTCTCCCACTTTCTTTTTTGATATAAACTGAGTTTTCTCCCAGTACTTTCCCCTAGAACCAACTCAGCTGTCCCACGTCTAGCCTAAAAAATAATAATACCCCACGTACTATTAACTCATCAAATTAAAATGATATTTTATTTCGTAAGTTGAAAGTTCTTACAAAATAATAATAATAATTGTTTATATATAACTTGGCAAGTTAACTCCTAGTGATTGCGTACATAAGCTTGCAAAGATTTTACTGACGTGCAATCATGTGTTTATGTTTTTATAACATTTCTCCGTCTAGCCCAACATGATATTTTCACCCAGCCCAGCAAGTCCGCAGATTTCGAGAAAAATGCAAATGGGATTTAAACGGGCTGCATAGATGCTACATCATTGTTTCACCCAGCCCACCAAATGGACTAAAAAAACAAATGGACTGGCTGACATGTGGGCCAGTAGGTCGAAGCCTAAGAAGGCGTTGGATTTACATCCAATGGCCAGCATTCTTCTTCAATCTCTTGTCTTCTTCCCCTAGCGCTGCCGAAACCGCCTGCTCCAGCCTTCGGCGTCCAGCGGCGTTGTTTTGCGCTCCTCAGCGAAATGCTACCCCGCCGACGGCCAGGCCATCCCTCCACTCCGCACCTCCTGTTATTCTCTGCCAAGTGTAGGCCCACCCCGCACCCGAACCAGTCAAGTTTCCCACTCCTCTCCGTCTGCGACTCCACTGCCGCGTCTTCCCCATCTCCGGGTCGTTCCAGTCTGGGGCCTCACCGTCGTCCACCGCCTCGGTGCGCTCAGCGCGGCGTGGTCAACATACAAGAGTCATCGGAAGAGGACTGTACGTGGAGAGCCTGACGGCTGGGACCCACGAGGTCCATGGTCACACGCAAGGAAAGTTCCTCCTTATTACGCACTGTACGTGGGAAGGGCTTCTGTATTTCGCGAAAAAAACGTTCCCCCCGCTGACAGGTCGGACCCACCAGCTATATCTTCGCACGCAAGGAAGTGCCTCCTTATTACGCACCAAAAAATGAATACCCCCTGCTAGCTGGGACCCACCATAGTGGGTGGCTGACTTGTGGGCCTACTAAGTTGACGAGGACGGAGGGCTTTGTTAACTTAGTCAATATGAACGATTCTAGCTCCAGTGACCGTTCGATGTCCATCCAACGGCCATAGTGCTTCTTCAACCTCTGGTCTTCTTGCTCTAGCCGCCCAAAGCAGCGCCGGTCGTGCCGCGTGCTCCTGCCTCTCGTGGCCGGCTGTGATGCCGCGGAGGCCTCACTGCCCCCTACTACTCCCACCGCTGGCCCAGGGTATCCCTCTACTCACCCACACCCCCTGTTATTCTGCGGCGACGGCAGCCTCACGCCGCAGCCGAACCAGTGAACCCTCGTACTCCTCTCCGCGTGGGCATCCACTGCCGCGTCTTCCCCGGCTCCGTGTCGTCCCCTTCCTAGGCCTTGCTGTCGTCCACCGCCTTGGTGCTCTTGGCGCGGCGTGGTCAATGTGGTCAATGACCGACTTCCATCGGAAGAGTACTGTACGTGGAGAGGCTGACAGCTGGGTCCACGACCACAGCCCAGTTTTTTTGTGATTTGCCAAGTAAGTCGCTTTGTCAGGCCCGTTGGCCTGCAAATCTTTCAAGACGAGGAGAGCTTCATTCGGCTGGCCGAGAAAATGGCCTATCAGTAATGAGAAATGGGCTGTACATTTTTAAAACACATCAAACCGACAATTAGTTTCAAATATCTTTTTTTCATTTCGAGATTTTAAATTACATTAATTTTTATGCGTGGAGAATTTGTTGGATTTTATATTGATATACATTTATTTTTAAAATCAGTTTGAATGTGAGTCGAAATTTCGGGATTAAAAACAGTTCGGACCGCACCGAAATATGCAAAATTTCGTATAATTTTTTAACCGTGGCCACAATATTGGCTGTAATGCTAACAAAAATAATATGGGCTCCAAAAAAACCTTAAGAATTAGCAAATGGGCTGTAAATTATTAGAAATAATGGCAGATGGGATGTATGCTGTTTTCCACAGATTTGAGGCTTTCCTAAAAAAAAGGTTGACGCACAAGCAGTGACTGTTGGATGTCCATCGAACGGCCGTCGTGCTTCTTCAATCTCTGCTCTTCCTGCTCCAGCCGCTCAAACAAGCTTCGGCGGGACTGCCTGCTCCCTCCTCCCCGCGGCCGGCTGTGCTGCCGTGCAGGCCTCACCGCCCCACCGTACTCCCATCGCTGGCCTAGCCATCCCTCTACTCACCCACACCTGCTGTTATTCTCCAGCGACGGCAGACGAACCAGTAAACCCTCGTACAGTCGTACTCCCCTCCGCGTGGGAAACAACTGTCGAGTCTTCCCTCCTCCGTGTCGTTCCCTTCCTAGGCCTCGCCGTTGTCCACCGCCCTGGTGCTCTCGGTGCGGCCTGGTCAACATGGTCAACGACCGACATGCATCTGAAGTGGACTGTACGTGGAGAGGCCGACAGCTGGGTCCATGGCCGCACGCAAGGAAATGCCTCCTTATTACGCGCAAAATAATGATTCCTCCACCTGACATCAGGGACCCACCAAAAGGGCCTCTGTATTTCACGAAAAAAACGTTACCGCCGCTGACAGCTCAGACCTACCAGCTATATCTTCGCACGCAAGGAAGTGCCTCCTTATTACGCACAAAAAAATGAATACTCCCCCTGTTAGCTGGGACCCAGTATAGTGGCAGGCTGACTTGTGGGCCTACTAAGTTGATGGGGACGGAGGGCTTTGTCAACTTAGTCAATATGCACGATTCTAGCTCCAGTGACCGTACGATGTCCATCCAACGGCCGTAGTGCTTCTTCAACCTCTGGTCTTCTTGCTCCAGTCGCCCAAACCAGCGCCGGTCGTGCCTCGTGCTCCTGCCTCCCGTGGTCGACTGCGATGCGGCGGAGGCCTCACCGCTGGCCAGGCCATCCCTCTACTCACCCACACCCCCTGTTATTCTGCGGCGACGACAGCCTCACACCGCAGCGAACTAGTGAACCCTCGTACTCCTCTACGCGTGGGCATCCACTGCCGCGTCTTCCCTGGCTCCACGCCATCCCCTTCCAAGGCCTCGCCGTCGTCCACCGCCCTGGTGAGAGGCTGACAGCTGGGTCCACGACCGCAGCAAGGAAGTGTCTCCTTATTACGTGTAAAATAATTATTCCTCCACCTGGCAGCTGGGACCCACCGGACGGGCCACCGTATTTCGTGAAAAAAACGTTTGCCCCTGACTGCTAGGACCCACCAGCTACATCTTTGCACGCAAGGAAGTGCGTCCGGGCAAAAAAAAATGATTCGCCCCCTGACTGCTGGGACCCACCAGCTACATCTTCGCAGGCAAGGAAGTGCCTGACAGTCGGGACCCACCTGGTCGAAGCATACGTAGCGTTGTCATTCTGGTCACGAACGTGTACGTACATATATACTGGTGGATGTAGAGGCGTGCACGTGTCGTAGTAGAGGCGCGTACGTGTCGTAGTAGAGGCGCGCACGTAGCATGTACACGTACGTACAGCGACCAGGGTGAAAGAAAGAAAATACGGCCACATATGTGTACATACGGGCGGGGTCTCGAACGCCTACTCGCGCATACATACGGCCATGGCTCGTGTACATGGCTGGGTCGGAACAGAGAAACAGCGTCGTCGTCGTGTTCATGGGGAGGCAACGGAATGCGTCGTGTTCATGGGGAGGCAACGGAATGCGTCATGTTCATCGGGAGGCAACAGAACGCGTGGGAGCCAACCGGCTGGGTCGGAACGGAATGCGTGGTCGTGTTCATCGGGAGGGCTTGGACGGAACAAGCGATGAAAATGAGGCCTGGCGTACCGCACAATGGAGGAAACGGACCTCCTACGTTCGGAACGGGGTCCTGTTGATCGGGAGGGGTGTGGCGTACCGCAAAACGGAGGAAGCGGACCTCCTACGGTCGAAACGGGGGTCCTGTTGATCGGGAGGGGTGTGGCGTACCGCAAAACGGAGGAAACGGACCTCCTACGGTCGAAACGGGGGTCCTGTTGATCGGGAGGGGTGTGGCGTACCGCAAAACAGAAGAAACGGACCTCCTACGGTCGAAACGGGGGTCCTTTTGATCGGGAGGGGTGTGGCGTACCGCAAAACGGACGAAATGGACCTCCTACGGTCGAAACGGGGGTCCTGTTCATCGGGAGGGGTGTGGCGTACCGCAAAACGGGACTCCACAGGATACTGTTCATCTCCACCGTCGACCTCCTCCAGCCTCCACGGGCTCCTGTTCATCCAGCCTCCACCGCGTGTTACTCCACCGGCTACTGTTCAACCACCCCTCCACGGGCACCCCTCCACCGTCTACTGTTCATCCTGCCCTCCACACCACGGGGTCCTGTTCAACCACCCCTCCACGGGCACCCCTCCACCGTCTACTGTTCATCCAGCCCTCCACACCACGGGGTCCTGTTCATCCAGAGGCAACGCCACCGCTCACTGTTCATCCACCCCCCCCGCAACACTCACTGTTCATCCAATCGATCGGCTTCAGTTAGCAGCAGTAGCGAAGGAATCGCTCGATCAGGTTCAGTTAATAGCCATCGATCGATCGCTCGGGTTCAGTAACGCGTAGCCTGCAGTGCAATCGCTCGGGTTCAGTTAGAGCCCAACGCCTCGCTCGGGTTCAGTTAGAGCCAACGCCTCGCACACACGTGCGTACGTGTACGAGAGAAACGCGCATCGCTCGGCCCCCGACCTCCCACCATGCCTCGCTCGGGTTCAGTTAGAGCCAATGTCATGCAGCTGCGTCTCCGGCCCGCCCAGGACGAAAAGCCCATTTTCTGTCATGATTTTTTGTCATAGAAGTAGGAGCCCACCACATCTATGATGATACCGGGTTTTGTCACAATTATCGTCATAGAAGTGTCATACGTATGACAGAAAAAAATTTCGTTCGGCCCAAAATGTCACGGATGTGTCTTTTTTTACTAGTGTGCCCAGCTTGGTGTAGAAAAATGCCCCCCATAGCTCGATGGTGGGGAGGATGCCGAGGTAGCCTTCGCACAACGTGACGAAGGCGGCCAGGAGCATCACCGTGTTGGGCGTAAGGTGATGAGGCTGAAGGTGGTAGAATTCGAGGAATGAGCGGAGGAAGCCGCTCGCCGGCAGGCCGAAGCCGTAGATGAAGTGCGAGCGGAAGGCGACCCGCTCGCCCTCCTCCGGCGCCGGGGGGATCTCTCCCTCTGGCGGCACACGCGCCTTCACGTATCCCGCGCCCGGGAGGCGCCGTGTGTCGTGGAGGAATGCGATGTGGTCCTCATGGACGTTCGACCCATCCCAGTCCCCTCCGTGCTCGCGCGCCATGGAGAGCTCGACGAAAGGAGCGGCGCGGCGGAGGAGCAAAGATTGGGGCGGGGCCAAGAGGGCTCGGGGAGGATGAGCTCGACGGACACAAACGGCTGTAGCACTCCGGCGGAGCTCGGGGGCGTTGTGGCAAAAGGAAGAGGAAGGAGGAAAAACAGGATGAGGGGGGCGCGCGTGCTTCGCCGCTCCCTCTCCTCCCCCTACTTATAGCCTGCGGGCTATGAAGCCGAGGGGCGGGCGTGGGATCGTGGGATTAACTGTGCCCACGACCCCACGTTCCCACCTTTACCGCGCGGGTTACTGCACGTAGTAACTCCGCGGGTAAGCCCAACCGCCCGCCTCGGCCGCAGCAGATCCGCTCGCGTGCTAAGGCCCGGTGGTGGTGGGCCCCAGCCCGCGGCCGCGTCTTGTCACGCGCGTGGGCTGGCAGGCTGGCGCCACGTGGCGCGCCCACAACGGGTGGTGGGCCTGAGGCTTAGACTGCAAGCCACCTAGCTCCCGCCATTGCATTCAAAATTTCAGATAAACCCGACTTGGCGTAGCCGACTCCCTCAGGCGGCTTGCCAGGAGTCGGACGAAGCTTTCACCCATAGCACCCGGAGGAGAAACTGTTGAGGCACCTCAGCCCCTAAGCTGCGGCGCCTCACCAGCTTCGGGGACTACTGTTGGAGTAATGGGCCACGGGTAGCCTAACCCGAGCCCCAGAACCTTTCAAGGCATCGGGGCCGGCTGCGCCCCTCAAGACGCCCAGATGAAGCGCCGCCTTCTGGTAGCCGGCTGACGGAATGGCCGGCTGCCTGAAGATGGCCGAGCTCAGGAAGGCGGCGCCAAGACAGGCCGACTCCTAGCAGGCAGCCTCCAGAGAGGCCGGCTCCTAGCAGTCGGCCCCTCGCGCCCTCAAAGTATGCGCCCCCATTAAGAAGACAAGACGGGGCGAGGCAACAGTGAAGCCCATCCCTCCCATATCCAGGGATGGGCGTGGCCACAGTGCACCATACAGGCGGAGATCTCCGCCCGACGCGGCACTATTACCACTCCACCCCTGACGTCACCACAGGCAGGCGGAGCCCTGCTCCCACGACGGCCTGTCGGTACGGCCTGCAGGCGGCGGGCCCTACCAGGTGGCGAGAGCCCAGAAGGCGGCGGAGGCCAGACCAATCGGACCTGAGGAAGGCCAGCTTCCAGTAGGAGGCCTATTCCTCCCTCGGGGCCAATGCGACATTAACCAGATGAGATGCAGAGTGGCTACAGTGATCTCCCACCAGCCGGCGGGACTGTAGCCACGCTCCCCTGACCAAGCCTGCGTCATTAGCATCACGGCTAGAGTGATCAGCAGCCGACAAGACCCGCGAGCGGCGGAGGCGCCCTGTCGGCTCCGTACCAGACCAGTCGGCGGGGCCCACCAGGCGGCGGGCCCCAGCAGCCGGCGGAGAAGCCGGCGACCAGAGAGACTGACAACTAGGTCCTACACCCGGCTAGATTACTATTGTACCCCTGGGGGTAGGCCTATATAAACCCCCCAGGGCACCCATGCAAAGGGTTGCAACCTGTTAGAATTAGACCAGCACCTAGGGGAGAGGAGAGCAAGCCTTGCCTTCTTCTACCTCTAGCATACAGCTCGAGGAGCACCATTGTACTCACTAGTGCCTTAGTGATCATGCGGAGACCCCGCAGAGCAGGACTAGGGGTGTTATCTCCTAGGAGAGCCCCGAACCTGGGTAAAGTGCGCCGGCGTTCGTGTCTACGCCTCATCCCGCTTCCACGCACAGGCGATGTTCTACTCGCTCCCACCATGATAAGCCATCCTTTGGCATATGTCGCACCCAACCCCTGACAATGATGTATTACATAACGAGTAAAGAGACTTGCTGGTAACGAGATTGAACTAGGTATGAAGATACCGACGATCGAATCTCGGGCAAGTAACATACCGATAGACAAAGGGAATAACGTACGTTGTCATAACGGTTCGACCGATAAAGATCTTCGTAGAATATGTAGGAGCCAATATGAGTCTCCAGGTTCCGCTGTTGGTTATTGACCGGAGAAGTGTCTCGGTCATGACTACATAATTCCCGAACCCGCAGGGTCGCACGCTTAACGTTCGTTGACGCTAGAGTAGTATTGGGATATTTGATGAGTGGTAACCAAATGTTGTTCGGAGTCCCGGATGATATCCCGGACGTCACGAGGAGTCTCGGAATGGTCAAGAGGTAAATATTTATATATGGGAAGTCATATTTTGGGTTCCGGAAAAAGATGCAGTTTTTTCGGTATTGTACCGGGAAGCTTCTAGAAGATTCCGGAGGATTCCGGAGGGGTCCGGAAGTCCACAAGTGGTTCCACCAAGACCCAAGTGCTAGAATGGGCTACAGGGAGGCGCCCTGGCCTTATTGGGCTAGGCGCATCAAGTCCTCAAAAGCCCATGTGGCTAGGGAAGGCAAAAAAGGAAGGAGTCCTAGTAGGAATAGGATTAGACTTGGAGTCCAAGTCCTCTCCCCCTAGTTGTGCCCTAGGGCTTGGAGGGACTGTTTACCATGACCCTCCACCTATATATATAGGGGAGGGGGTGCCCCAAGATAACACACCAAGCCCTTGGCGCCCTCTCTCTCCCGTTACTCCGTAGTTCCACCGCCTCGTCCCGGCGACGCTTAGCGAAGCGCTGTCGGTGTTCCACCACCACCATCACCACCATGCCATTGTGTTGGTTGTGATCCCATCTACTTCTCCTCTCCCGCTTGTTGGATCAAGAAGGAGGAGACATCATCGAGCCACACGTGTGCTAAACTCGGAGGCGCCGTCCGTTCGGCACTAGATCGGTTGGATCGTGATCGGATCGCGAAGAGTACGACTACATCAACCGCGTGATAAACGCTTCCGCTTAACGGTCTACGAGGGTATGTAGACACACTCTCCCCTCTCGTAGCTATGCATCTCCATGGATAGATCTTGCGTGTGCGTAGAAAATATTTATTTTACATGCAACGTTCCCCAACAGTGGCATCCGAGCCAGGTCTATGCGTAGATGATATGCACGAGTAGAACACAAAGAGTTGTGGTCGGTGATCATCATACTGCTTACCACCAATGTATTATTTTGATTCGGCAGTATTGTTGGTTGAAGTGGCCCGGAACAACCTTACATGACCACGTTCATGAGACCGGTTCCACTGACAGACATGCAACTAGTTTTGCATAAAGGTGGCTGGCGGGTGTCTGTTTCTCCTACTTTAGTTGAATCAAATTTGACTGCGGCCGGTCCTTGTTGAAGGTTAAAACAACAAACTTGATAAATCATCGTTGTGGTTTTGATGCGTAGGTAAGAACGGTTCTTACTAGAAGCCCATAGCAGCCACGTAAAACTTGCAACAACAAAGTAGAGGACGTCTAACTTCTTTTTGCAGGGCATGTTGTGATGTGATATGGTCAAGACATGATGTGATATTCGTTGATGTATGAGATGATCATGTTTTGTAAAATTTATCGGCAACTGGCAGGAGCCTTATGGTTGTCGCTTTATTGTATGAAATGCAAACGCCATGTAACTGCTTTACTTTATCACTATGCGTTAGCGATAGTTGTCAATAGTTGGCGAGACGATCACGACGCTACGATGGAGATCAAGGTGTCAAGCCGGTGACGATGGAGATCATGACAGTGCTTTGGAGATGGAGATCAAAGTCACAAGATGATGATGGCCATATCATGTCACATATTTTGATTGCATGTGATGTTTATCTTTTATGCATCTTATTTTTCTTAGTACGGCGGTAGCATTATAAGATGATCCCTTAACTAAATTTCAAGGTATAAGTGTTCTTCCTGAGTATGCACCGTTGCAAAAGTTCTTCGTGCTGAGACACCACATGATGATCGGGTGTGATAGGCTCTACGTTCACATACAATGGGTCCAAGACAGTTTTGCACATGCGGAATACTCAGGTTAAACTTGACGGGCCTAGCATGTACAGACATGCCCTCGGAACACTGGAGACCGAAAGGTCGAACGTGAATCATATAGTAGATATGATAAACATAGAGATGTTCACCATTCAAGACTACTCCATCTCACGTGATGATCGGACATGGTTTAGTTGATTTGGATCACGTGATCATTTATATGACTCGAGGGATGTCTATCTAAGTGGGAGTTCTTAAGTAATATGATTAATTGAACTTAATTTATCATGAACTTAGTCCTGATAGTATTTGCATATCTATGTTGTAGATCAATAGCTTGCAATGTAGCTCCCCGTTTATTTTCTAATATGTTCCTAGAGAAAAATAAGTTGAAAGATGATAGTAGCAATGATGCGGAATTGGTCCGTGATCTGAGGATTATCCTCATTGTTGCACAGAAGAATTATGTCCATTATACACTGCTATGTGACAGACCTATTGCAGGAGCAGATGCAGACGTTATGAATGTTTGGCAAGCTCATAATCATGACTACTTGATAGTTTAGTGCACCATGCTTTACGACTTAGAACCGGGACTTCAATAATTGTTTTGAAACGCCACAGAGCATATGAGATGTTCCAAGAGCTGAAATTGGTATTTCGGACTCATGCCTGTGTCGAGAGGTATGAGACCTTTGACAAAGTACTTTGTCTACAAGATGGAGGAGAATAGCTCAGCCAGTGAGGATGTGCTCAGAATATCTGGGTACTACAATCGCTTGAATCAAGTGGGAGTTAATCTTCCAGATAAGATAGTGATTAACAAGAGTTCTCTAGTCACTATCACCAAGCTACTAGAACTTCGTGATGAACTATAATGTGCAAGGGATGACGAAAATGATTCCCGAGATCTTCGCAATGCTGAAATCGGCTAAGGTAGAAATCAAGAAAGAGCATCAAGTGTTGATGGTTAAACAAGACCACTAGTTTCAAGAAAAAGGGCAAGGGAAAGAAAGGGAACTTCAAGAAGAATGGCAAAAAAGTTGCCGCTCCCGTGAAGAAGCCCAAAGCTGGACCTAAGCCTGAACTGAGTGCTTCTACTACAAAGGGAATGGTCACTGGAAGCGGAACTGCCCCGAATACTTGGCAGATAAGAAGGATGGCAAAGTGAACAAAAGTATATTTGATATACAGATTATTGATGTGTACTTTACTAGTGTTCGTAGCAACCCCTGGGTATTTGATACCAGTTCAGTTGCTAAGATTAGTAACTGGAAACAGGAGTTGCAGAATGAACAGAGACTAGTTAAGGACGAGGTGACGATGTGTGTTGGAGGTAATTACAAGGTTGATACAATCACCATCGCACACTCCCTCTACCTTCGGGTGTTGAACCTAAATAAATGTTATTTGGTGTTTGCGTTGAGCATGAATATGATTAGATCATGTTTAGTGCAATACGGTTATTCATTTAAAGTCAAAGAATAATTGTTGTTCTGTTTACATGAATAAAACCTTCTATGGTCATACACCCAATGTGAATGGTTTATTGAATCTAAATTGTAGTAATACACATATTCATAATATTGATGCCAAAAGATGCAAAGTTCATAATGATAGTGCAACATACTTGTGGCACTGCCGTTAGGTCATATTGGTGTAAAGCGCATGAAGAAACTCCATACGGATGGATTTTTGGAATCACTTGATTATGAATCATTTGATACTTGCGAACCATGCCTCATGGGAAAGATGACTAAAACTCCGTTCTCCGGAACAATGGAGCGAGCCAATGACTTATTGGAAATAATACATACCGATGTATGCGGTCCGATGAGTGTTGAGGCACGCGGCAGGTACCATTATTTTCTGACCTTCATGGATGATTTGAGCAGATATGGGTATATCTACTTAATGAAGCACAAATCTGAAACATTTGAAAAGTTCAAGGAATTTCAGAGTCAAGTGGAGAATCATCGTAACAAGAAAATAAAGTTTCTATGATCTGATCGCGGAGGTTAATATTTGAGTTACGAGTTTGTCCTTCATTTAAAATAACATGGAGTAGTTTCACAACTCACGCCACCTGGAACACCACAGCGTAATGGTGTGTCCGAACATCGTAACCGTACTTTATTAGATATGGTGCAATCTATGATGTCTCTTACCGATTTACCACTATCGTTTTGGGTTTATACATTAGAGACAACTGCATTCACGTTAAATAGGGCACCGTCTAAATCCGTTGAGATAGCACCGTATGAACTGTGGTTTGGCAAGAAACCTAAGCTGTCGTTTCTTAAAGTTTGGGGTTGCGACACTTATGTCAAAAGGCTTCAGCCTGATAAGCTCGAACCCAAATCAAAGAAGTGCGTCTTCATAGGATACCCAAAAAACTGTTGGGTACACCTTCTATCACAGATCCGAAGGCAATATCTTTGTTGCTAAGAATGGATACTTTCTAGAGAAGGAGTTTCTCTCGAAAGAAGTGAGTGGGAGGAAAGTGGAACTTGATGAGGTAATTGTACCTTCTCTCGAATTGAAAGTAGCTCATCACAGAAAACCGTTCCCGTGATGCCTACACCAACTAGAGAGGAAGCGAATGATAATGATCATGAAACTTCAGATCAAGTTACTACCGAACCTCGTAGGTCAAGCAGAGCATGTTCCGCACTAGAGTGGTACGGTAATCCTATTCTGGAAGTCATGTTACTAGACCATGACGAACCTACAAACTATGATGAAGCGATGATGAGCCCAGATTCCGCAAAATGGCTTGAGGCCATGAAATTTGAGATAGGATCTATGTATGAGAACAAAGTATGGACTTTGGTGGACTTGCCCAATGATCGGCAAGCCATTGAGAATAAATGGATCTTCAAGAGGTAGACGGACGCTGATGGTAGTGTTACTATCTACAAAGCTCGACCTATCGCAAAAGGTTTTCGACAAGTTCAAGGTGTTGACTACGATGAGATTTTCTCACTCGTAGCGATGCTTAAGTCTATCCAAATCATGTTAGCAATTGCCGCATTTTATGAAATCTGGCAAATGGATGTCAAAAATGTATTCCTTAATGGATTTCTTAAAGAAGAGTTGTATATGATGCAACCAAAAGGTTTTGTCGATCCTAAAGGTGCTAACAAAGTGTGCAAACTCCAGCGATCCATCTATGGACTAGTGCAAGCATCTCGGAGTTGGAAATATATGCTCTGATAAGTTGATCAAAGCATATAGGTTTATACAGACTTGCGGTGAAGCCTGTATTTACAAGAAAGTGAGTGGGAGCACTACAGCCTTTCTGATAAGTATATGTGAATGACATATTGTTGATCGAAAATGATGTAGAATTTTCTGAAAAGCATAAAGGAGTGTTTGAAAGGAGTTTTTCAAAGAAAGACCTCGGTGAAGCTACTTACATATTGGGCATCAAGATCTATAGAGATAGATCAAGACGCTTAATAAGACTTTCGATGAGTACATACCTTGATAAGATTTTGAAGGAGTTCAAAATGGATCAGTCAAAGAAGGAGTTCTTGCCTGAGTTGTAAGTTATGAAGTTGAGTAAGACTCAAAACCCGACCACGGCAGATGATAGAGAGAGAATGAAAGTCATTCCCTATGCCTCAGCCATATGTTCTGTAAAGTATGCCATGTTGTATACCAGACCTATTGTGTACCTTGCCGTGAGTTTAGAAGGGGATACAATAGTGGTCCAGGGGTAGATCACTGGACAGCGGTCAAAATTATGGTTAGGTAACTAAAGAGGACTAAGGAAATGTTTCTCGGTTATGGAGGTGACAAAGAGTTTGTCGTAAAGGTTTACGTCGATACAAGCTTTGACACTGATCCGGATGACTCTGAGTCTCAATCTGGATACATATTGAAAGTGGGAGCAATTAGCTAGAGTAGCTCCATGCAGAGCATTGTAGACATAGAAATTTGCAAAATACACATGGATCTGAATGTGGCAGACCTGTTGACTAAATTTCTCTCACAAGCAAAACATGATCACACCTTAGTACTTTTTGGGTGTTAATCACATAGCGATGTGAACTAGATTATTGACTCTAGTAAACCCTTTGAGTGTTGGTCACACGGCGATGTGAACTATGGGTGTTAATCACACAAAGATGTGAACTATTGGTGTTAAATCACATGGCGATGTGAACTAGATTATTGACTCTAGTGCAAGTGGGAGACTGAAGGAAATATACCCTAGAGGCAATAATAAAGTTGTTATTTTATATTTCCTTATATCATGATAAATGTTTATTATTCATGCTAGAATTGTATTAACCGGAAACTTGGTACATGTGTGGATACATAGACAAAACACCGTGTCCCTGGTAAGCCTCTACTAGACTAGCTCGTTAATCAAAGATGGTTAAGTTTCCTAACCATAGACATGTGTTGTCATTTGATGAACATGATCACATCATTAGGAGAATGATGTGATGGACAAGACCCATCCGTTAGCTTAGCATAATGATCGTTCAGTTTATTGCTATTGCTTTCTTCATGTCAAATACATATTCCTTCGACTATGAGATTATGCAACTCCCAGATGCCGGAGGAATGATTTTGTGTGCTATCAAACGTCACAACGTAACTGAGTGATTATAAAGATGCTCTACAGGTATCTCCGAAGGTTTTTTTTGGGTTGGCATAGATTAAGATTTGGATTTGTCACTCCGAGTATCGGAGAGGTATCTCTGGGTCCTCTTGGTAATGCACATCATAATAAGCCTTGCAAGCAATGTGACTAATGAGTTAGTTGCGGGATGATGTATTACGGAACGAGTAAAGAGACTTGCCGGTAACGAGATTGAACTAGGTATGAAGATACCGACGATCGAATCTCGGGCAAGTAACATACCCATAGACAAAGGGAATAACATATGTTGTCATAACGGTTCGACCGATAGAGATCTTCGTCGAATATGTAGGAGCCAATATGAGCATCCAGGTTCCGCTGTTGGTTATTGACCGGAGAAGTGTCTCGGTCATGACTACATAATTCCCGAACCCGCAGGGTCGCACGCTTAACGTTCGTTGATGCTAGAGTAGTATTGGGATATTTGATGAGTCGTAACCAAATGTTGTTCGGAGTCCCGGATGAGATCCCGGACGTCACGAGGAGTCTCGGAATGGTCAAGAGGTGAAGATTTATATATGGGAAGTCATATTTTGGGTTCCGGAAAAGATGCAGTTTTTTCGGTATTGTACCAAGAAGCTTCTAGAAGGTTCCGGAGGATTCCAGAGGGGTCCGGAATTCCACAAGTGGTTCCACCAGGACCCTAGGGCTAGCATGTGCTGCGGAGAGGCGCCCTGGCCTTATTGGGCTAGGCGCACCAAGTCCTCAAAAGCCCATGTGGCTAGGGAAGGCAAAAAAGGAAGGAGTCCTAGTAGGAATAGGATTGGACTTGGAGTCCAAGTCATCTCCCCCTTAGCTGCGCCCTAGGGCTTGGAGGGCCTGTTTACCACGCCCTTCCACCTATATATAGAGGGGATGGGGTGCCCCAAGAGAACACACCAAGCCCTTGGCGCCCCTCTCTCTCCCGTTACTCCGTAGTTCCAGCGCCTCGTCCCAGCGACGCTTAACGAAGCGCTGTCGGTGTTCCACCACCACCATCACCACCATGCCGTCGTGTTGGTTGTGATCCCATCTACTTCTCCTCTCCCGCTTGTTGGATCAAGAAGGGGGATACGTCATCGAGCCGCATGTGTGCTAAACTCGTCGCCCGTTCGGCACTAGATCGGTTGGATCGTGATCGGATCGCAAAGAGTACGACTACATCAACCACGTGATAAACGCTTCCGCTTAAAGGTCTACGAGGGTACGTAGACACGCTCTCCCCTCTCGTAGCTATGCATCTCCATGGATAGATCTTGCGTGTGCGTAGAAATTTTCTGTTTTCTATGCAACGTTCCCCAACAGCTTGGAGGTGTGTTAGCACCTTTCCCCTAGTGGACTCAAAGTCCATGACGACACAAGGCCCAAGATGAATAAGCAACCCAATACGAGAGTCACATGCGAGATTGGGTCAACCACGTAAGCAGCTATAAGATAACATTGGATCTCGAAGAAAGGCATCAAGAGTTCGATCAGGCATGGCAGCGGCAAGGCAACTATCTAGTACCTTTGTCCCTCGTCCCCTTTCCCGTTCTTGCTCTACAATCCAACCCTTTGTTCTTGTAATTCGTGATACTAAAACCACAAATATTAGAATCTGATTTTGAGCGAGTGATACTATAGTTGTGCTAACACTTGTTAATCAGAACAAAAAATATTCCCTACCATCCCCACCCGGTCTGGCGTCTCCAATCATAGAAACAAGGCAACAGAGAGCAGACCGGTTAGCTTCAGAGAGCAATGGAACCAATCACCAGGGAAGTTCTAAAGGATTGGATGCGTGAAAAGAAGGAAAGTATCATGGAGTTAGTCTCGAGGAACTATGCCTCTGGAAGCCTGCGATCGTGACGCAAATTGTCGATCTGTGGGAATCTGTGGATCTATTGCAAAATTTAGACTTTCTTTCACCGTCTAATATTTGCCAGAGTACTACATCCCCTTCTTTTCCTTATGTGTATGTGTGTGCGTGCACTAATGTGGAACGAAGCATCTAAATAAAAAAAATCCTACGGACACCCAAGATCTATCTAGGAGAAACATAGCAACGAGAGGGGAGAGTGTGTGTCTACGTACCCTTGTAGACCGAAAGTGGGAGCGAATATAACATGGTTGATGTAGTCGTACTCTTCGCGATCCGATCACGATCCAACCGATCTAGTGCCGAACGGACGACACCTTCGAGTTTAGCACACATGCGTCTCGATAAAGTCTCCTCCTCCTAGATCCAGCAAGAGAAGGCAGAGAAGTAGATGGGACCACAACCAACACGATGGCGTGGATGTGGTGGTGATGGTGGTGGTGGAGCTAGTTCAGCAGGGCTTCACCAAGCGCTACTAGAACGAGAAAGGAGGAACTACGGAGTAACGGGAGAGAGAGGGACGCCAAGGGCTTGGTGGGTCATCTTTGGGGCGCCCCTCCCCTCTATATATAGGTGGAGGGGTGTGGAGGACAGCCCCTCCAAGCCCTAGGGCGCAGCCAAGGGGGAGAGGACTTGGACTCCAAGTCCAATCCTATTCCTATTAGGACTCCTCCTTTTTTTCCTTCCCTAGCCACATGGGCTTTTGAGGACTTGGTGCGCCTAGCCCAATAAGGCCAGCGCGCATCCCCTCATCCCATGCTAGGCCTTGGTTTGTTGTGGACCCACTTGTGGACTTCTGGACCCCTCCGGAATCCTCAGGAACTTTCTAGAAGCTTCACGGTACAATACCGAAAAAGTACATTTTTTTCCGGAACCCAAAATATGACTTCCCATATAAAAATCTTTACCACTCGACCATTCCGAGACTCCTCATGATGTCCGGGATCTCATCCGGGACTCCGAATAACATTCGGTTACCACTCATCAAATATCCCAATACTACTCTAGCGTCAACGAACGTTAAGCGTGCGACCCTGCGGGTTCGGGAATCATGTAGTCATGACCGAGACACCTCTTCGATCAATAACCAATAGCGGGACCTGGATGCCCATATTGATTCCTACATATTCCACAAAGATCTTTTATCAGTTGAACTACGATGTCAAGGATTCGGTTAATCCCTTATGCAATTCCCTTTGTCCGGCGATATGTTACTTGCCCGAGATTCGATCGTCGATATCTGCATACCTAGTTCAATCTCGTTACCGGCAAGTCTCTTTACTCGTTCTGTAATACAAGATCCTGTGACTAACTCATTAGTCACATTGCTTGCAAGCTCTTTAAGATGTTGTAATACCGAGAGGGCCCATAGATATCTCTTCATCAGACGGAGTGACAAATCCCAGTCTCGATCTATGCCAACCCAACAGATACCTTCGGAGATACTTGTAGAGCACCTTTATGATCACCCGGTTACAAAGTGACATTTGTGATGGGGAACGAAGCATGAAAATCAAAAAAATTCCTATGAACACCCAAGATCTATTTAGGAGAAGCATAGAAATGAGAGGGGAGAGTGTGTCTACGTACCCTAGTAGACCGAACGCGGAAGCGTATATAATGCGGTTGACGTAGTTGTACTCTTCGCGATCCGATCACGATCCAACCGATCTAGTGCCGAACGGACGACACCTCCGAGTTTAGCACACGTGTGGCTTGATGACGTCTCCTCCTCCTTGATACAGCAAGAGAAGGCGGATAAGTAGATGGGATTACAACCAGCACGACAGCGTGGTGGTGATGGTGGTGGTGGAGCTAGCAGGGCCTCGCCAAGCGCTACTAGAACGAGGACGGAGTAACAAGAGAGAGAGTGGCGCCAAGGGATTGGTGTGTCCTCTTGGGGTGCCCCTCCCCTCTATATATAGGTGGAGGGTCATGGGGAACAGCCCCTCCAAGCCCTAGGGCGCAGCCAAGGCGAGAGGACTTGGACTCCAAGTCCAATCCTATTCCTACTAGCACTCCTTTTTCCCCCCTTCCCTAGCCACATGGGCTTTTGAGGACTTGGTGCGCCTAGCCCAATAAGGCCAGGGTGCCTCCCCTTAGCCCATGCTAGCCCTTGGGTCGTGGTGGACCCACTTGTGGACTTCCGGACCCCTCCGAAATCCTCCGGAACCTTCTAGAAGCTTCACGGTACAATACCCAAAAAAACTGCACTTTTTTCCGAAACCCAAAATATGACTTCCCATATATAAATCCTTACCTCTCGACCATTATGAGACTCCTCGTGATGTCCGGAATCTCATCCAGGACTCCGAACAACATTCAGTTACCAATCATGAAATATTCCAATAATACTCTAGCGTCAACGAACGTTAAGCGTGCGACCCTACGGGTTCGGGAACCATGTAGTCATGACGGAGACACCTCTCCGGTGAATAACCAATAGTTGGACCTGGATGCCCATATTGATTCCTACATATTCCACGAAGATCTTTTATCAGTTGAACCACGATGTCAAGGATTCGGTTAATCTCTTATGCAATTCCCTTTGTCCAGCGATATGTTACTTGCCCGAGATTCGATCGTCGGTATCTCCATACCTAGTTCAATCTCGTTACTGGCAAGTCTCTTTACTCGTTTCGTAATAGAAGATCTCGTGACTAACTCATTAGTCGCATTGCTTGCAAGCTGTTTAAGATGTTGTATTACTGAGAGGGCCCAGAGATATCTCTCCGTCATACGAAGTGACAAATCCCAGTCTTGATCCATGCCAACCCAACAGATACCTTCGAAGATGATTGTAGAGCACCTTTATGATCACCCAGTTACAAAGTGACGTTTGGATGCACACTAAGTATTCCTCCGGTGTCAGGGAGTTACACGGTCTGTTGGTTTAAGGAATAAATACTTGACACGAAGAAAGCTATAGCAAATAAACTAAACGATCTGATGCCAAGCTTACGGTTGGGTCTTGTCCATCACATCATTCTCCCAATGATGTGATCCCGTTATCAAATGACAACTCATGTCTATGGTTAGGAAACCTTAACCATCTTTGATCAATGAGCTAGTCTAGTAGAGGCATACTAGGGACACGGTGTAGTTTATGTATTCACACATGTATTTAAGTTTCCGGTCAATACAATTCTAGCATGAACAATAAACATTTATCATGAACGGGAAATATGATAATAACCATTTTATTATTGCCTCTAGGGCATATTTCCAACAATCTCCCACTTGCACTACAGTCAATAATCTAGTTCTGGGGTTTGATCATGTTTTGCTTGTGAGAGAGGTTTTAGTCAACGGGTCTGCAACATTCAGATCCATGTGTACCTTGCAAATCTCTATGTCATACTATAGATGCTGCTACCACGCTCCACTTGGAGCTATTCCAAATGACTGCTCCACTATACGTGTACGGTTTGTGACTCAGAGTCATCCAGATCGGTACCAAAGCTTACATCAACATAACCCTTTACGACGAACTCTTTATTACCTCCATAACCAAGAAACATTTCCTTAGTCCTCTAAGGATAATTTTGACTGCTATCCAGTGATCGACTCCATGGTTGAGGCATAGGGAATGAACTTCATCCTTTCTCTTTCTTATGTTGTGGTCGAGCTTTGAGTCCTACTCAACTGCACACCTTACAATACAAAAAAGAACTCCTTCTTTGACTAATCCATTTTGAACTCCTTCAAAATCTTGTCAAGGTATGTGCTCTGTGAAAGCCTTATCAGGTGTCTTGATCTATCTCTATAGATCTTTATGCCCAATATGCACTACAAAAAAAGACACATCCGTGACATTTTGGGCCGAACGAATTTTTTTTCTGTCATACATATGACACTTCTATGACGATAATTGTGAAAAAACCCGGTATCATCATAGATGTGGTGGGTTCCTACTTCTATGACAAAAAATCATGACAGAAAATGGGCTTTTCGTCCTGGGCGGGCCGGAGACGCAGCTGCATGACATTCTTTGGGCCGTCCATGACGGAAAAAACCTTGGTAGAAGCGAGGGCGAGGAAAATTTCGGGGAGTTCCCGATTATGGTGGGAGGTCGGGGGCCGAGCGATGCGCATTTCTCTCGTACACGTACGCGCGTGTGTGCGAGGCGTTGGCTCTAACTGAACCCGAGCGAGGCGTTGGGCTCTAAGTGAACCCGAGCGATTGCACTGCAGGCTACGCGTTACTGAACCCGAGCGATCGATCGATGGCTGTTAACTGAACCCGGTCGAGCGATTCCTTTGCTAATGCTGCTAACTGAAGCCGATCGATGCTGCCTCTGGATGAACAGTGAGCGTTGCTGGGGGGTTTGGATGAACAGTTCCCGGTGGGGGTGGATGAACAGGACCCCGTGGTGTTGCCTCTGGATGAACAGGACCCCGATCGATCGAGCCGGTTGGGGCTGGATGAACAGGACCCCGTGGAGGGCAGGATGAACAGGACCACCCCGTGGAGGGCAGAATGAATAGTAGACGGTGGAGCGCTGGATGAAGAGTAGCCCGTGGAGGGGTGGTTGAACAGGAGCCTGTGGAGAGGGCTGGTTGAACAGTAGCCGGTGGAGTAGCGCGTGGTGGAGGCTGGATGAACAGGAGCCCGTGGATGAACAGCCGCAGGTGGAGGCTGGAGGACGTCGACGGTGGATGAACAGTAGCCCGTGGAGGCTGGAGGGGGTCGACGGTGGAGATGAACAGTGTCCCGTGGAGTCACGTTTTGCGGTACGCCACACCCCTCCCGATGAACAGGACCTCCGTTTCGACCGTAGCGCTCCAACACAAGTCCGTTTCCTCCGTTTTGCGGTACGCCACACCCCTCCCGATCAACAGGACCCCCATTTCGACCGTAGGAGGTCCGTTTCCTCCGTTTTGCGGTACGCCTGACCCCTCCCGATGAACAGGATCCCGTTTCAAACGTGGCCGGTCGAACACAAGGCCGTTTCCTCCGTTCTGCGGTACGCCATGCCTCGTTTCAATCGGCTGTTCCGTCCAAGCCCTCCCGATGAACACGACGACGCATTCTGTTCCGACCCAGCCGGTTGGCTCCCCATGAACACGACGATGACGCTATTTCTCCGTTCCGACCCAGCCATGTACACGAGCCATGGCCGTACGTATGCGCGAGTAGGCATTCGAGACCCTGCCCGTATGTACGTACGTGGCTGTATTTTCTTTCTTGCACACCGGCCGCTGTACGTACGTGTACATGCTATGTGCGCGCCTCTACTACGACACGTGCGCACCTCTACATCGACCAGTATGTACATACACGTTCGCGACCATAATGACAATGCTACGTACGCTTCGACCAGGCGGGTCCCGACTGTCAGGCACTTCCTTGCCTACGAAGATGTAGCTGGTGGGTCCCAGCAGTCAGGGGGCGAATCGTTTTTTTGCCCGGACGCACTTCCTTGCGTGCGAAGATGTAGCTGGTGGGTCCGCAGTCAGGGGGGAACGTTTTTTTCGCGAAATACGGTGGCCCGTCCGGTGGGTCCCCGCTGTCAGGTGGAGGATCATTATTTTCCGCGTAATAAGGAGGCACTTCCTTGTTGCGGCCGTGGACCCATTTGTCAGCCTCTCCACGTACAGTCCACGTCCGATGGAAGTCGTTCCTTGACCACGTTGACCACGCCGCGCCGAGAGCACCAGGGCGGTGGACGACGGCGAGGCCTAGGAATGGGACGACGGGGAGCCGGGGAAGATGCGGCAGTGGAAGCCCGTGCGGAGAGGAGTACGAGGGTTCACTGGTTCGGCTGCGGTGTGAGGCTGCCATCGCCGCAGGGCCTGGCCAGCGGTGGGAATAGTAGGGGCGGTGAGGCCTCCGCGGCAGCACAGCCGGCCACGGGAGGCAGGAGCATGCGGCACGACCGGCGCTGCTTTGGGTGGCTGGAGCAAGAGGACCAGAGGTTGAAGAAGCACTACGGCCGTTGGATGGACATCGTACAGTCACTGGAGCTAGAATCGTTCATATTGACTAAAGTTGACAAAGGCCCCCGTCCCAGTCAACTTAGTAGGCCCACAAGTCAGCCTCCCGCCATGGTGGGTCCCAGCTAGCAAGGGGAGTATTCATTTTTTTGTGCGTAATAAGGAGGCACTTCCGGTGGGTCCGAGCTGACAGCAGGGGAACGTTTTTTTCGCGAAATACGCTGGCCCGTCCGGTGGGTCCCAACAGTCAGGGGGGAAACGTTTTTTCCGCGAAATAAGGTGGCCCGTCTAGTGGGTCCCTGCTGTCAGGTGGAGGAATAATTATTTTGCGCGTAATAAGGAGGCACTTCCTTGCGGCCGCCTGGACCCAGCTGTCAGCCTCTCCACGTATAGTACTCTTCCGATGGAAGTCGGTCGTTGACCACGTTGAGCACGCCGCGCCGAGAGCACCAGGGCGGTGGTCTGGACGACGGCAAGGCCTAGGAAGGGGACGACGCGGAGCCGGGGAAGACGCAGCAGTGGAAGCCCGCGCGAAGAGGAGTACGAGGGTTCACCGGTTCGGCTGCGGTGTGAGGCTGCCGTCGCCGCAGAATAACAGGGGGTGTGGGTGAGTAGAGGGATGGCCTGGCTAGCGGTGGGAGTAGTACGGGGCGTGAGGCCTCCGCGGCATCACAGCCGGCCACGGGAGGCAGGAGCACGTGACACGACCGGCGCTGCTTTGGGCGGCTGGAGCAAGAAGACCAGAGGTTGAAGAAGCACTACGGCCGTTGGATGGACATCGTACGATCACTGCAGCTAGAATCGTTTATATTGACTAAGTTGACAAAGCCCTTGGTACGCGTCAACTTAGTAGGCCCACAGCTCGGATTTGGCAGAGAACATATAGCCCATTTGCGATTTGTAAGAATGTACAACCCATTTTTTAATTCGAATGGAATTTACTACAGCCCATTTACAGTTTGTTAAAAGTACAACCCAACTTCTAGCTAGGACAACGATTAATAATTTCAAACAACCGCTCAAAACAGAATTAAAAAAATTTCCCACATTTTGATGGGATCTGAAATATTTTTATCCGAAATTTCTAATCAGGTTAAATATAATTTCAAAATAAAGTTGTATTACGTTAAAATCCAACGAAATATTGCGCGCGCAACAAGTAATGAAATTAAAATTTTCAAATTCCAAAAATAATATATTTTTCAAACTAATTACGTGTTTGGTGCATAGTAACTGTCCAGTTATCATAATTACATCCCATTTATTATTTCTTAAAGTCCATTTTCTTGTTAAGCCTAATGCATACCTCCTAGGAAAGTTTGCAGCCCAGCGGGGCGGAGAATAACAAGTTGACCCGGATATTGTGTACAACTATCGGCCCAGTTGCATTGCTGATGTTGAAAAAAAAGGTCCGTGTAGTACAGTACAACCTAACATGGTTACTCAGCCCACATTCAGCGACGCCGGAAAGGCCCAAACAAGGCTTCTATACAACTTTTTGAAGTCACTGAGCTCAATTAATAACTTAAGAAAAAAGTTAGATTACAGTGGAACCTAATTAAAAGCTGTCACGAGCAAATAAATAATTCAATGGGTCCCACTTGTGCGTGTGTGCGTGTTTGTGCGTGTGTGTGTGAGAGAGAGAGAGAGATAGAGAGAGAGACCCATCGGTAGATGCTCGTAAATACATCTTTCAGCCATATGCATTGCTGATGCTCAGTAAAAACTTATATAGTTGACACAATCATATAGAACATCATAGCACACTAAACTTGCATACAAAATTTCACGCAGGCGGCACAATGTAACAGCCTGGATTTTGGCCCTTTTCTTTTTCTTTTTGATTTATTGGGTTTTGCTCTCTTTTTCTTTTTGGAGTGGTTCTGTGGCCTTGTCACCTGGGAAATCATCCTCATTTCCCCTCCCAAGTGGCTCATCATTCTCAAAACCTTGCCAAGATCATATCACTCCACTGCTTGACCAAACCCTAATTTCTTTTTCTCAGGAATATTCCTTTTTCTATTAAAGGAATAACCCTGTCTGCCCTAGGTTGTGAAGCAACCTTTATTTCCATCACTCCTAAAATTCCCAAATAATTCTCATAAATTGTTTGGGTCATATATTTCTCAAATATGGCAAAATATTTCATTTTTCATGTTTATCATCTTGCTCAAATAATTCATTTCCTATTCTACCCTAAATGGCACATTGTGAAGCAAGTGCTATTTTCCTTTTCCCAATTGACGTCAAACACCTTGGACACCTTTTCCTGTCCATATAATTGCCACATGCCAAAATGCAACCTCATTTGCCTAGTAATTATTTAATTATGATTTTCCAAAGCTTCTATCCAGAAAGAAGCTTTGTGAAGGAGGAGCAAGCTAGGCATATCCAAATGAGTTGCCATTTTGCATGATCCCTCATATCATCATATCATAGCCCTCCACCAAAGTAGAGCTCATGTCATGCCTCCATGTGAGCTCATCTTCAATTCTTTGATTCTGCCCAAAATTTCAGTTTGTGAAGCAAGTATATTTTTTCTTGCTCCATTATGGATGCCAATTTTTCTAGGCCTTCTATTATCCATATAACCTACCTCCACCAATTTTGGGCATGGTTCATCAAGCCAACATTTCTCTAGAATTTTTGCAAGATTCTGGACAGAGGGAATAGCTGTGAAGGAAGTACCATTTTGGTAAAACCAATTGGTATGAAATTTTTACAGCACCTTTATCTGGCCAAATCACTAAACCCTGCCAAGTTTTACCTCAAGTGGTTACTCCATGTGAGTGCATCATCCAAATCTTGATTCTGGACACATAATGTGAGTTACAAAGCAACTATATTAGTTTGTGCTCCATTATGCCTCAAAACCTCCAGGATCATAGTCCTTCCTTAGTTAATCACCCCAGACAAACTCTTTGGCACCAGTAAAATCCCTGTTGATCACCAGTGTTCACCCAAGTTTACTGCAGTAAACTTCAGGGGGTGATTACCACTTAACCATAGCAGTTTTCACCGAACTACCACCGTAGTTTAGACCTACCCTGGATGAACTACCCACTAGACAACATGGTCAAGCCCCTCTCCCCCGCTACATGCCAGTGCACGCGGTGACCGCGTTAACGGCATTGCTATGCACACGCTCTGTGTGCAGTGGCCGCGTCCAGTGGCTGTTTGTGCTTCGGCCCCTCTTCCTCTCGTCGGTTTCACGCGCGTGAGCGTGTCCAGCAGCTGGCCCGCGTCATCGCCGATCACCTGGACCCCTCTGCCCCTCCGTCCGCTTCCTCACCAATGCTCGCCGCCGAACGCCCACGAGAGCACAGTGCTCCGTTTGGCTCTGCTCGTCGCTGTCGTCATCCTTCCCGTGCTCCCTTGGCCGCCTCTGCCCCGTGAGAGACTCCACTGTGCCTCCCTCGTCGCCTGCCTCCAAGTTCATGCACGCGGGCACGCGTCCGCGGCGACGCCAGCTCGGCCTCCTTGCCCCGCGGCTATATAAGCCCGTCCCGGGTGCGTTTCTCCTCACCAACGACCTCTACCCGCTCCCCCACGACTCCCTGACCACTTCCCCGAGCTCGAGTCGCCCTCCACGACCACCATCGCCGCCATGGCCGCTTCGGGTCTCCTCGATTGGCTCGAGCCGAGTCCTCCCTCTCCTCATATCCACCACCACTAGAAGCCCCTCACTCTGGTGACCCTCCCCGCCCCCTCTGCTTCTCGCCGGAGTGCCTCAGGCCGCCGCTACCTCGTTCGGTCTCCGCCTCGCCGTCCCTCTGGTGTCGCGGGTTGCAGCCACCCTAGCTCTCCCCGGTGCCCGCTTCCTCTCCGAATGGAGGCGGCGTGGACTCCCGAGCCCTAAAGTGGCGTCGCCCTCGCCGGAGACGCCCGGAGCCGGCCGGCCCGTCGCCGGTGACGCGCCCTCCCCTGCCTCCTCTGTCCCGTGCGGGAGCAGGACGAGGAAGAAGAAGACAGGGGCCAGGCGGGCCCTCTTCTCATCACGGGCCCCGCGTGGCAGCCTCAGCCCCGTTGACCCAGGTACGCTGACGTGGATAAGTGGAGGCGTAATCCACAGATTACATCTTCGCTTCCTGAAAGCGTAGTTTCGTCTTTCTTTAGACCAGAATGCGCTTTCGCCGATCTGAAAGCGTATTTCTTTTCTGTTTCAGCGTGGAATACGTTTTCTGGAGGAGAAGGCGTATTTCTGCCTAGTGCACGTTCTGTTTTTCCGGCTGAGGGCCTGTTTGTGATGATTTTATTACAAATGGGTCCCTGGTAGAAAAACTATCATATCTTTTCACTCCCAACTCCAAATGAGGTGAATCCAAAGCCCACTTCTTCGTTTCGTCGAGCCCGTTCTGATGGAATCATTTTCACCATGTTTTGACATTCTGAAAATGACAATTTTACCCCTGCCCTTATTCAGCCCCCTTCGAGAGAGTACGTTTACCGGTGATTCTTTCCGCGAGCCTCTCACACTTCTTCTCGGAGATTTCTGCCACCCCAGGCAAGCCACACCCTCCATTTGCATCACTGTAATGCAGTGACATGGTTAAATCTATTTGAACTTGTTTAAAATATTGCGTTAGCTACATGACTTTGTGCATGGCATTTTCTCGGAGTATTATGTTGATCTTGTTGTTGCCATGCTATTGTTTGGATTACTAGGATTTATGTTTGTAGTTGATGAGTATCATGTTGCCATTGGATTATTAGTGGTTGGTATTATGATTATTTCCATGATGGTATCTGTTATTATATTTTGGAGTATTACTTTGGATACCATGCTGCCTTTGGATTATTAATGGTTAGTATGATTATTTTCATGATGCTAGTTGATGTTCTGTTGCTTGGAGTATTATTTTCGGGGATGATGTTTACATGTGGATCTTAGCAGAATAGTTTTATTCTTGTTATTGGAGTAGTAGAATTATTGTTTTCGTATTCATCATGACAGTAGTGTTGTGCTACCCTTGGAGTATTTTGAGAGGATGAGATTATGTTTGGATTATTTGTTGGATATTGTTATGACTTGGATTATAGGTTGATAGATGATATCGGAGTATCAGTCATTACTACTATATTATGGGGTTTTATTCCGTCATTAAGTTGGTCAGGTGCCACCGAACCGGGCTTTTTCTAGTGCAACCACATTTGCCTTTTATGGGAAGGCCCTAATGCGGTCTATTGTCGTGCCTCTCATTAGTGCCTCCAACTAGGGAAGGTTATGGGCATGCTTACCCTGGCCCGGTAAGCAGACATAACCTTGTGTGCCCGTTGTTATTGTTATGGATCCCGTCCCTGTGAGGGACGTTTTGGCCACGACGGTGGTCGTTGTGTCTTTGGTAGACACGGGGCCACCCAGGACTAGCCCAGTTGGGAGCGGGTCGGAGTGGCCGGGAGAGTGTCATGGCAGTAGATCGGTTTTGTCGGAATGCCGTTGGTCCACCCGAATGGGAGTGCGAGGCCATGAGTTCCGTGGTGTGGGTAAAGTGCGCTACCTCTATAGAGTGTGTGTGTTTAATCTATCGATAGCCGCGTCCTCGGTCATGGGCATGGGTTCGTACTAGATTCCACCGTTCGATCAACACTCACATGACGGAATGACTTATAGGTGATTTATATGATGATATATTGTGAGCAGTAACAGTTTGGCAGGATGTTGATGATGATGTTGGAGACCAAGTGTTGGTCATGGTTGTGATCGTCGGAAAGATCACAGTTTGAGACCAAGTGTTGGTCATGGTAGTGATCGCCGGAAAGATCACCGTGTGGTTTTGATCATGAGTTGATCGAGATGGTATATTGCTTGGCCGGTTAGCCAAGAGAGATTTGGTTATGGAGATCTGAGATGGTGATTTATCAGCATTGTATTAGTTTCATCTCATGCTTAGTAGTTGCTTCATCATGGTAGTTGTTAATTAATTAACCTGTTAATGCTATGTTATTGTCTTGCCTTGATGTTTATGGTTGTTGTGAGCTTGCAAGTACATTCAATGTACTGACCTGACGTGTCATGCCAGATTGCAGGTGATGCCATGATTGCTTGATTGCTTGTTGAGGTTGCCGTGCGTGCGAGCTAGATCGTGTCCCAGCCAGAGTCCCTGCGGAGTGGAGTTCACCACCTTCATCGTTGTTCCGCTGCTAGAAGTATTCCGCTGCTACGAGTTGTTTCGCTGCTAGCATAGAGCAAGTGTAGTATCGCAGGCGTAGTGTCGCCATGCTGATGTGATCATTGTAACATCACACCCGTGTAATTATTATTCTTGTAATAAGAGCTGATTTGTTCTATGTCAAGCAGTGCCGTATTCCAGAGACTTCTCCTCGATCTCTGGGCTGGAATACGGGGCGTTCCGGTTTCTCTGAGCCGGGGTGCCACACACAATCATGATGGAAGCAGTGGATCGCTACGGGAAGGTCTATGTTGAAACCAACGAAGTCGTACATAACGGTTCATCGTCTTTATCAATGACAGGGAAATATCTTGAATGTTGTGCAAAGAAAACAGACAGACAACACAATAAGTTCTGCTAGCACATTAAGTTGACGTACAACCCTTTCTAAAAAAAGTTCAGGTACAAAATTAGAATAGGTCACAATCAAATGTACTTGCATATCAGTGCTTCACACCCATAGCTCGGATTTAACTAGTATCTGACAAGATTCAGTTGTTACCTCAAATTAGAGCACATCCAGGCAGCCAGCCCTGCCTCTTCTCCCAAAGAAGCAGTGGCCTCCGCCGCGCGATGGAGTAGGCCCTGTGCCATCCATCGTTCCGAGCAACACAGGGAAAGTCTGACGTTGACTCCTGTAATGGACGTCGTCGACGGACCCTGGCACCAGCGGCGGCGGCAGGACTTCGATTGATGGATTAACCACTTCTTCGACATGCACGAACACTCGATATAGGTACATCCCTAACGTGGTCCGCGGCGGCCTTGGTGGTGACGAATAGTACAACCCCGGTTCCTGCACCGGTATCTCAACACCAATCACCTTCGGTATGGTGGAGGGCTTCTTCATCCATGCCATAACCGCCAGAGCCCAGCTGTCTGGAGGAACAAACATACTTACGAGCTCACCTCCAAGGTCGTTGATAAGCTCGTTCATGGACTCGCTGTTCCAAGCACATCGAGGCATGCTGTGGAAGGTAGGCTTTGTTAAAAACTCAAGCTCAGAGGGCACCGAGCCCCATCCTGGGTGCCACAGATCAAAGCTCACCAGCGCGCCATCGCAGAACAAACGCCGGGAAGATTCGAACACACGGCTGCAGTCGAAAGTTGTGCGGAACCTGACGAAGAAATCAGCCGGTGGTGGACAGACTTCGACGAGAAAGTCACTTATTTTGATGTCGTGCGCAATGCCAAGAGCTTTGACAAGGTCGTCCGGCGAGACGGGAGGCCGGTCGCCGTTGATGGTTACCATCAGCACTTTGCCGACAAACTGGTCGTCAAGCGCCGCCATGCCACTGTTGAGCGACAGCACGCAGCGACCGAAGGCAGGACGGACCTCAGGATCTCCGGCTCGGAGATCCGCGTTGACCGGCGACATGATAGTGCGCTTGAGTACAGGGAGTACAGGAGGGGGATTTGGGGGAACTGGAGTAGGAATTGAGATTCCAGAGGTGGGGGAGGGGCGGGAGACTGGGGATGAAAAGGTAGCATGAATTTCGAGCACGCGCCAATATGCTCTCGGCACGCAAGCGCACGAAAACACCGGTGGCGCCCACATGTCGGCCTAAGAGTCCTTATTCTTTCTTTTTTGGAGAGCCCGGCCTTTTTTTCAGGATCTTTTGAGAGCGCGGCCTGAGAGTCATAATTGACCTGTTTGGCATTGCATTACTACTCGGCCCATATTCAACGACACCTCACTGGCCCAAACAAGTGTACATCATCGAAAAGACACTGAGCTCAAATTATATAACTTGAAAAAAAGGAGATATACTCTGAACACTGGAGAATGGTGATGCCCTCATTTAGCCCACCAGTAGTTCGAGACAATAAACAGTTCGAAACAACGATATATACAACATTCAAACACTGACTAGTGACTACTACTGACATAAACAGCAAGACATGATAGTTCATAAGAAGTCTTGCTACACCACCAAAACGCACCCATCTGCAGCGCTCAGACTCTCGTGATCCAGACGAGAATGACATTCTAAACAGAAGCAACTATTACATAGTAAGAGTGACATAGACGAGGATGACCAAATGACAAGGAATATGCATAACAAAAGAAAGAACTACCCATCCAGAACCAGCAGCAAAGACAACAAAGTCATTCGAAGAGATGATCCAACACCATCATAATTTGCAGCCCCGCTTCAGTGACCAGTGATCCGGAGACACCAGTACTCCACCCTTTCGATGCAACAGCCCAATTACCTATCAACCTGAAGGCTTGAACCACATCACTGCCTGTCGTAATTGAGACATCCAAGGATCAAAGTTAATCCGGATGCCTTTGTCATTCTCACCTTCTTTTGGCTGCAGGCTGTATCGTTGACAATCAGGGGATTTTGCTCCCGAACTCCTAGGGCTCACCATGTAGACACAGTTTTCCATAGCAAATAGAGCCTCTCTGCCATCAAGGTCCTTGCCAACGGTGATCTCCTGGTTAATCGGATAATTGAGTCTGAGAAACAGAGAGTGTGAACCAAGGCTATTTACCCGCCTCCAACTAAAAAATCCTAAAGGCCCCAACAAGCTGGTATCCTGCTCATAGACATAATAGCCACTGTCCGGATACTCACGTATTACACGGTGCTTGTATACAGTGGGGTTTTGCAATATAACTTTTCCGGCTCATGTGTCCGAATGATCATCAGTCTTTTGCCGTCGTCTGATCGAGCGAGGAACCAGTTGTGCTTCCCTGTTTTTGGCAAAGGTGGTGTGATTACAAAGGGCAGTAACTGTAGGGACACTGCATCATATCAAAAAGGACAGGCATTGTTAATGTAAGATCAGCATTGCTCAGAGTATGAGTAGGATAATGCAAGAAACAGTATTGATATGTCCCTGTTGGAACTGGGAGGAAAATACAGGGAAATGTATACTGGGTTCGAAAATATAGAAGTGCCATGCATGGTTATACTGATGTTATCTCGCAATAGATTCTTCACAGGAAACTACCATGTAATGCATGTTATGTACTCCCTCCGTTCCCAAATATTTGTCTTTCTAGGCATTTCAAATAGACACAACATACGGATGTATGTAGACATATTTTAGAGTGTAGATTCACTCATTTTGCTCCGTATGTAGTCACTTGTTAAAATCTCTAGAAAGACAAATATTTGGGAACGGAGGGAGTAATCATGTTCTGTCCTCACAAAGAAATTCTTCAAGGTAACTAACAGACCATGCATTGTTATATACTCGTGTTCTGTGGGCAAAAATTTTGTGAGGATATTATTCTAGCCATTGATTGCTGAAGGGCGAATATAGGTATGTACACATGGTAAGCATTGCAGGATTTCACTACTTCCAAATATAGAGTTCTCCATATGCACATTTACTTCCCTAATGTATGGTTAGATGAAACCAACAGTGTGGTGCATGTTTCTACATCATGAAAATGAGGAAACTAACATGGCCATTGATACACACTCATATTTAGTAGTAGTATATAGATTACTGTAAAATAAGGATAATATCCATATATTCCTAACCGTTTGATTATTCAGGGTACAAATTGGCTGTAATGACATGGTCACAATCGCATGAATTAACTCATTCCAAATATAGCTGATTTACGGCGTCTCTAATACATTGCCATAGTTCTACTCAAATTCTGCTCAAGCAGGGATATGCCAATCATCACAAAAAGTTCAAACAGTGTCATGGCGTCATCATTAACATGAGACGGAAACAACTTACCCGCGCCGTCCCAGCAATACGTGGTGCCATCTACTTTGTCGATCACGTAGATGATGCCATTGTGTTCAATAGCATCACAGAAGTGTGTATCAGCTTTGACGATGATCCACTCCGAGCCGAGTTGTCTCCAGCTAAAGAAGGCACAGGCGTAAAGATAGGCGAGTCCGCGGTCGAACAAGGCAATTAGCTTGAAGTCTGCGTAATTCGCATGTTGTGTGGGCACTTGGCAGATTAAAATCTTCTGCAAAACAAGTTCCGTCCAACTGACGTAGTAATCTAGATGACTTGGACCGTGATGGTAATACTCTATATAATCCAACGGAGGAAGGATAATCTCATCGGAGGTCTGGAAGTTCACGAGCACCAACTTTTTACCGTCTTCTCTGAAGGCAGCCATCCAGTGGGAGTTCATGCCGACCCAGTACATACCTGCCAAGAAGTTTCGGGCGATGGTGATCAGATCGATGTCGAAGGAAATGATGTACGGCGACCCACTACATACCTGCAAAGAAGTTTCGGCTAATGGAGATCTGATTGAAGTCGAGGGGCATCATGCACGCCTCTGTATCATGGTGAGCCATTCTCGCAAGACCAGATAGCAGCAAGCAGGGTGTCTTTAAAAGCTTAGGCATCGCTTCGATGATGGCCGTGTGCATGTCCCTCGAGCATGCAGCCTGCCGCAGGGCGATCAACATATCCATACATGAACAACAGAGGTCGAGGATGTCACTGGGGAGATTGCTCCAATCGCGGCTCATATGGATGCTGCGCGGTTCGCGTTCGGCCATGGTGGAGTTTGGAAGGGGGCTTGATTTACGGGGGAGAAGGATGTCGGTGCTGGAGCGGCTAGCGAGGGAATAGTGGTACTGGGGGAGGCGAGTGAGGCGACGGTACACGGGGGCACAGTGAGATGGAGACGGAGACGGAGACGGAGAAGGAGATGGAGATGGAGTGGTGCTATGGGAGCGGAGAGGGATACGAGGCGAGGCGCCAATGTGCTGTACAGTGGCGGTGACAGACTGCACAGTGCACAGGGTGAGGCTGACTTTCGTAACCCGAACACGTCGCCTGGACTAGTGTCAGGCGCAGGGTGTTGTCACTTCACTGTGAGGACCGGATGAATAGTATTTTGACCATCAAGTGTACCACAGTTGTACTACTACTACTACTAGTAGTAGGAACATGACTACTCCAGTAATGTATAGCGGAAATAGGTCTCCCGTGCTAGCATGCCTGTTCACTTCATCGTTCAAGTATCATCCATATTGCGAGCAGAACCAAATTCTCGTGCATGCCCAATCAACGCCCTGCCGCGATGCATGTAGTGGTCGTTCTGGTGCATCAAGGACGGCATGCAGATCGTTCCACACTTGAGAAGAGGAAAAATGGCAAGGTAGAACGCGGCAGCAGAGGAAGAGAACGCTGGCTAACGAGGCTGGGAGGGGATCGAGCAGGAAGTTATGCTCCACGCCTAAAGGTTTTCGGAAAACCTGATTTTCATAAGGTGACTTATACTCACCTAAACGGAGGGAGTATTCCTTAACCAGAGAATGTTGTGTCTCCCACTCACGTGCTCAAAAAAAACTACGACACATTTTTTATCTGTTTGCATAGGTCCCACCTATCAGGAAGGATGGGCACGCATGAACAGGTACGACTCATCAGTCTACCCGCGTAGCCTTTTCGTATAGTCTACCTAGCCGTCTAATCAACTGCCTGCACGCCACTTCTCCCATTTACTTCTCCATCGGGAACCGATTGTCCTCGGCTTCTTCACCTCCCCTTCGTCTTCATTTGCATCCAAATCCCACTGCGTTCACATTGTTTTAACCTCTTTAAATAATCAGGTAGACTAGCCATCTAATCCTAATTCTCCAAACCATAGCCCTCCATTCCAGCGGTTCCAATGGCGAAAGAGATCGAGATGCAGGTTTTTAGCGTCCAACATGTCCTCGTCGAAGGCTCGATGCGCATAGTTGCCACCGTCACCGACCACCCAAGGGTTGTTCGGCAGTGGATCAACAATGTATCCAACTCCCTCGAAAAGGTAGAGACGAGGGTCATCGGTCTCGACGCAGAATACAGGGAGCGTGCCCCTGGGAAGATCCAGCGCGCCGCCGTCCTTCAGTTGTGCCTCGAAGATGATGTTTTGGTGTACCACATCATACACTCGCCCTCCATACCAGGTGAGCTTCACGGTTTCTTGTCTCGGGAGGACGTATACTTCTATGGGGCAGCCATCGAAGGGGACAAACAGAAGCTGGAGCCGTACAACCTTGATTTGAAAAGCATCGTTGACCTACAAACCAGAATCAAAATTCCTGTAGAAGATTGTGATAAACAGACACCATCCCTATTCGACGTAGCAAATTTTGTGCTCGGTACAAATCTTCAGAAGGGTGACGAGTTGGTGGCATTAAGGTCGTCTGGATGGGAGAATTATCCCTTGACGTACGAGCGGATAAAATATGCTGCCCTCGATGCCCGTGTGAGTTTCGAGATAGCTGCAAGGTCCAAAGAGCTTGTTGCAAAGCCGTCTCCCATAGAGAATGAGAAGAAGAAGAAGAAGAAGAAGAAGAAGAAGAAGAAGAAGAAGAAGAAGAAGAAGAAGAAGAAGAAGAAGAAGAAGGAAAGGCTACACCAGCAGGAGGGCATTATGGATGGATGAACTATTTCCTCTCTTGTAAAAAAAATTATTCCCTCTCGGTGTATATTGATATAGATGGACTATTTCGATGGTGTGCATGTCTTTGGAACAGAGTAGTAGCGTGGGTCCGCTTGACTATAAGGAACTATTTATCCGCATATATAGCTTTCTCTGCTACTCCTTCCAGTGATCGGTATGCAGTGCATGTGTCCGTAGACATGACAGCTTGTCCATTGAAGTTCAACTACGGCGACCATCACGTTTCATCTCGCGATTCCCACGACGCCTCTCCAACCCACGGCACCACGCCCCCCGACGTGCGCCTCACCCCTCTCGGCCGCACCGCCCCTCTGCCTTTGTGTGCATGACATGTGGGCCACCTAAAATGCGGCGAGCATCAAGTTTCTACCACAGCCACCTGCAATTCCCACGACGCCGCTCGAACCCATGAAACCACACGTCCCCCGACCTGCGTCTCACCCCTCTTGGCCCCACTGCCCCTCTGCCTATGGGAGCATTACATGTGGACCAGTCACCTATCGGGTCCACATGTTATTGACTCAAAGTCAGGTGTGGTAAGGTGCTGAAGCTCAGTCCCGACGGCCCTGAGAGGGAAATGTAACTCCTGCGCCAGGGCTTGTGGTGCTCCCGCAGCACGAACTCGTGCCAAACTCGAGATTTGTTTCTTTACTATACATGCACGCAACGATTTAATGGACATTGTAATCTCAACATGTGATGGGGAGCTCTAAATTTGAATTTGAAACTTATAAAACGAAAAGATTCAAAACAAATAAACTGGGAGAGAGGGAGTATATCGTAGGATGTGTCCCATACAAAATAAGCCCCCTGGTTTGTCATCACGAAGATGCGGTTAGAAAGGAGCACAGCGTCTTCCTACTCGTACGGCAACAAATCGGCCGCAGACAGCATGGTCCGCCTTTGACCGCCATTTGCAAGGTTCGTGCTATCTTATTCAATCTCATCGTGGTTCCATCGTACCAATTCATGTGGTAGCCCGTTGCATGGCTGATCCCAATGTTGGACAAAGGTTCTACGGGAACGGTGTCACCGTTGTAAATGTTGTGCAAATTGATGTTGGTACCCTCCCGTACATATGCAAGCCAATCTCCACTCGCACCGAGCCTAACCTGTGAAACAGTGGGCAGGGGGAGAATTAGGAAATGGACACGGAAGTAGTCTTTAGAATGCATTTACTACGTGATCAAACTCATCTTACCTGCTCATCGAAGGAAATCCGAGTGCCCCTCAACGTCGGCATCTCAAGGGGCGTCAACTTGCAACTACGGCCATGCCGCGCTGGAGAGACCCCCAAGGAAACATATTCGTGCGTTCCACGGAACATCAAGATGCATTTGTATGAGTAGTTTATCTTGTGAGAGAATAGGATGAACGAGGGAAGGCCTCTAGAGATAGAGATGGACACTACTACTACCAATGTGCTGGCCCGTGCGTTGCAATGGATCCAAAGTAGTAGAATAATACTTGTTCACGTGCTTGAAATATAAACACTCTAGTTTTGATATACATGTGTCAGCAGACATGACAGCTTGTCCATGGAAGTTGAACCACGGCGACCATCACGTTTTTTGTTTCTACCACTGCCACACCCACACACGATTCCCACGACGCCGCTTCAACCCACGGCACGACGTCCCCCGACGTGGACATGGATCCTCTGACGTGGCTATCAATGCCTTGCCCTGCCTTTCCTTCGCTGACAGGTGGGACCCACGCTTATGGGTCCCACATGTCAGTGACAGAATGGTAGGATTGTTCGGGTCAGGGGATCCTCATCCCCCCGACGTGCCCCTCATCCCTCTCGGCCCCAGCGCTCCTCTGCCTTTGTGTGCATGACATGCTGGCCAGCTGAACTGCGGCGACCATCAACTTTCTACCACAGACACACCCAATTGGACGCGGTTTGCCTGCTCCGCTGCTGTGCTCCGATCCGTACTCCCGCACCATCGAATTTTCATCCAGCAGCTGTGACACATTTCGTCCCGGTCATCAATCCTCAGCTGGAGTACTTATGTACTATAGGTAGTACCCGCCGGTGTGGCCATCTACGCCTCGTAACGCCCCGACGCCCAGCTGTGGCACCCTCGCCACGGCCACGCCACCACTGGCCGGTTCATCTCGAACGAGTGAGTCGCGAACCACGCCACCAGCATGAGAATGACATGTGGGCCAACCGCATTTAAGGTCCGCATGTCATTGACTCATAGGCCGGGCACTAAGCCACTGAAGTTCGGTCCCGTGGGCCCCGAGAGGGAAATGTAACTCCTGCGGCAGGCCTTGTGGTGCTCCCGCAGTACGAGCTCGTGCCAAAACTAGAATTTGTTTCTTACTACTACCAACTAGTACTAGTAAGGTACACGTGCATTGCACGCATGAGATTCTGGTGGTTTGTGCATTATGCTTCTACATGTGGAGCTTTCTGGATTCTAACATGTGGCAAAATCTGGTGGAATGTAAGGTTAGGCAAGTTTGATTAACTTAGGTGAGTGTTTGGTTCAAGCCACACCTTAGGCAAGCCACACTAAGGCCCCACATGAGATACACACAAAAAATGTGGCAAGATTCCCTTAGGCTTGCCAACTTGTGGCTCTCATTTTGAAGAACTAATAACTTTGCCTAAGCTTAGTTGTGGCAAAGTTAGTCATGAATTAAGTTCAACCATGGAGTCTTCTAGATTATACATGTGGCAGAATCTGGTGGATGATATCTAACGGCCAGTAGTGCTCGGATTTGCCATCTTTGTACCGTCGGATTGGCTTCATCCAACGACCAACTTTCAAAGTTTTTCACACACTATATAGGGGGTATAGATATAGATGTGCCGGTCCGTTGCAATGGATCCAAAGTATATCTATTTAGTGGAGTGCACTCTAAACACATTATCTATTTATTTTTCTCTAACCTTCCGTAGCCATGCAACCAAGCCACATAAGCTTCATGGGTGCCCCCCACATCATATTATTCATACTACGTTGATTGAAAAAAAGATAAATCACCCAAAACAAGATCTTCCCGTTTTTTGTTCCTACGATGTTGTGCCGTGCACGTACCTACTAGTTGTATAGTGGTAGTACTAGTAATATAGTATTAGGAGTACAAACTTGGTACTAGTAGGAGTAGTACTAGTACGGAATGCTCCTACTCTATCAACGAGCCCCGTCTGGCACCAAATTTCTTGGCTTCCGTGCTACAACTAGATCTTCCCCTCGTTTCTGTTTTCCAACCCGGCGGCGGGCGGGGTGTTGGTTTGCTCAACGGCGGTCCCACATGAAAGTGAAAATGCTAGGTAACACGCCTTCCCTAAGCTATGTGTCGTGCCGGACGGGCCGTGTTGTACTCCCGATTCCCGAGCGTGTGGGGGTGCGACGCGAACGCGGCAGGCCTTTTCCTTTTACCATCAATGTGCCCGTGCGTTGCGACGGATCCAAAGTAGTAGAATAGTAGTATTTGTTCACAAACTTGAAAGAAATCACTATTGTTTTTATATACTCCTAATATATTACTCCCTCCGTACCTAAATATTTGTCTTTTTTTGAGATTTCAAATGGACTATCACATACGGATTGTATAGACATATTCTAGTGTTTCTAGCAAGATGCCCGCGCGTTGCACGAAGTTGATGGAAAAGGTAAGCACAACTTATAAATTGACAGATGGAGTACTAGTTATAGTGATGCATATAATTAAGCAAAGGGATCGCACATGTCGGTATTGACTGGAACGAGAATGCAACAGCACAATAAGAATTAAGGCCACGATGATGCGATCGCAGTGGTGGTTACAGAAGGCAAGAAGAAAGATGGATCCAAGAACGTACGACCTCCTCCTCCTCAACTTAGTGCGCCGGGCCACCGATCGGCGGCTAAGGAGCGGCGGCTTTTGTGGCGAGGTCGAGGTGCTTCTCAGCAAAGGCATCCAAGGCTTCCAGCCGGTTGAGGAAGGCCAACGTCGTAGCGTCCTCACTGGCCTTGTAGATACCTATGTACACGATTTGCTCGTACACGTGGATGTGTAGGTCGACGAATTCTCGCAGGGCGAGGCGCCTCGCGGCGAGCGCGACCTCCAGGTGGACATTCTTCGTGGCGTCGGCGGGCAGTCGCAGGGCCACCACTGCTTGAAAGAGGTTCCGGCCATGGAGGCCGATTAGGGTGGCGGGCAATGAGGAGCCTGGGCGCGCGGGCTGGAGGAGTACGGTGATGTCGTCCGCGAGCTTCTTGAGGACGGTGAACTTGTTGCTGGTGGCAACGATCATCTGGTCCAACTGAGAGTCATAGTTGGCGTCGACGGCGGCAATCCACCAGCCGGTCTCCACCACCGTCTGGAGACGATCCTCGGCGCCATGCCGCAGGCCGACGTCGTGGACCATCTGGCGCAGCCGCTGGCCGCTCACGCGCATCGCCGCCATGGGTCTAGTGAGCTCTTTTGCACTTAGTGTAGGTGCTTAGGCAAATGCTTAGGTGCGTACGATGTGGTAGATGCATTGGAATGGAGGGGCGCCTTTATATGAGGGCAATGAGGGCAAACTGCGTTGCATTCACATCGTGCAGCCTCTTTTCCCGGACCTCCTCCCATTACTTCCCTCATGCATTAATTGAAGGAGGATGCATTGGCCGTTCAACATATCGGGAACCGCTACTCCCTCCCTCGTCTGCATTAAAGTCGTATCGAGAACTGCGCCGCCCGCTGTGAAATCGAATACTCCCTCCGTCTAGGTGAGTATTAAGTCATCTTACGAAAACCAAATAGTAAACACATAGGCGTGGTGCATTAACTCTCACGTTGTTTCTTATTTTTTAACATAAATAGAGGAATCAACCAAGAAGAGATGTGGGGCTTGTATGCTTTTAATGACTTGAGACTATCAAACATGACATGCAGTGGTCAGTTCGTTGCACAAGAACAAATACAACCCACGTCAGCACACACGCATCTTATATAGCATCACATCCAATGGCTATAAAAGATGAATGAGACCAAATTATATCTCATCTAGATGAGTTCTAGCAAAACTGTATTAATAATACTTAGTACTCCTGCGCCATGTATCATATATTAGTATCATGTAGTACTTTATTTATTGCCATGTATGGCACATAGTACTCAACTCTCTCTCTTTCTTCATTTAATTCTATGACACCTCATCAAAATTGCTAAGGCTAGTACCATTACAACCAGCCTTAGCAAATACTAAACATTAAGTTCTCTCGTTTTCCTCTCCACCTTGGTCACCTAGACGGAGGGAGTATACTGCGCGGGCTTTTCCTGCGCGGTAGGCGGGGCAGTTCCGCCTAGTCGGTTCGACAGAGACGCGAGAAGACGAGGGAGTAGGCAGCTGCAAACGTAGGGCTGTGTGATTTGACAGCGAGTTACTGCTGGACAGGTGGGGCCCGTGATTTGACTTGCCATTATCATTTTAACTGCGGCGCTACGACCGGCGTGAGTCTCCCGATTCCTGACCACCTACATACAGGTGCCTCTCCCAATGCTCCACCATGTACTAGAGGTTGGCTCTTGCATGAGATTCCACTTCTCCACTTTTTCCTTGCCTCTCTTTCCTCCACATATGCAAAAATGCCATGTAAAGCACACTATTGTACTTACTTGCTCCTACAGGTGCTTAAGCTTGCCACATAGGCATAAAGTCTGATGTGGCAAGTTAATCAAGAAGAGAGAGACTAGTTTGGTGACCCAAGGAAGAAACGGTGCTAAGCGTGTGTACCTAGGTGAAAAGACAATTTTGAGTCTATAGCTAATTAAATGAAGCAAACTTAGCAACACCATTTCATTGGAAGGGGTCACTCCTTGGCAATGCAATAAATACTAGTACCCCCTGTGTCCCATAATATAAGAACGTTTTTGGCACTACACTAGTGTAAAAAACGTTCTTATATTATGGGACGGAGGGAGTACGAAGAAAGAGATAGAGAGAAGTAAAATAAATAAATACACTTATAGCCAACCTTATAGCCAAAACCTTGTTGTAGTATGAGTGACTAAGTGATGACTATGTATGACATGCCAACATCAGATAGCCTAACGCACTGTGTTAAATCTCCAAGGGCGCGACCGCACGAGCGACGCGACGGTCGTGGTAGGCGCGACCACGATACGGGCTGCTGGCAGCCCTTGGATCTGAGATCAAACGGTCGCATGCTAAGTTGCTGAAAATTTGCAGAATAACCCTCCAGGATAGGATATTCACCCATAGGTCTAGAATCACGCCATGCAACCGTTCGATCTCAGATCCAAGGGCTCTCAGAAGCCCGTATCATGGGAGAATGGAAAGCCACTACCCTGCCGTTCGCATGCTGGCAGTTCACTCCTACTCGTCCCCGCACGTCCTTCAATACTACGGCTGTTCGCTCCTAGTCGTCCCGTCCATTCACATTATGGCAGCTCCACTAATCCTAACCCTCCTCCCAAATCCATGGCGTCCCAAATCTCCCCGATCGGCAGTGAGTACAAGGTTAGAACCATCGTCGGCGATGAGTTTGACGTCATCTACACCCGTTCTTCCGCGATGGTGAAAGGATGCCTTTCTCGCTTCAGACGCATGTTCGAAGACTCAGATGATGAGTGGGTCGCTGGGCTAGATGTTGAGTACACCACAGTCCTGGGACGAGAGAAGGATCTAAAGGACGAAGAGAGGAAGAAGCCCGCCGTGATCCAGGTTTGCGTGCATGACTTATGCTTGGTCTACCACATATGCCATGCCGACGTTGAGTGCCATGATTTTAAGGACTTCCTCGAGAGCAACCTAGTCAAATTCGTTACTGTAGACTTTGGTAACGACAAAGAAGTCCTCGCTGTAGGCAACACCTTCGACCTCCAGAAGAATCGGCTGGTGTCCTCTCGTCAGCCTTCAATGCTGACCCTGGCAGGAGCCATGGTCCATCCTTCATACGGTAAACTGGAGAAACCTCCATACACGTTTCATCGTCATGCATGGCAGCGGAATGTACTAGATATAGACCACATCCACTACGCTGCAATGGATGGCTACCTTTGCTTCAATATCTACAAGGGTTGGATGAAGAGCAACAGCCAAGTGTGCGGTTCAAGCAAAGAAGTATCGGCCAAGAGGAAGAGGGACAAGGACGAAGTCGAGGACGTGGACGAGGACTCCGAGTAAGGTGGCAGTGTCGTTGCTCATGGTGGTTCTAATGCAGTGTCTACCGGAATAGTTGCAAAGTTTAATTTCAGGTGTGCTTAATTTAATTTGAGGGGTGTGTTGTGCTGAGCCCCCAGCAGAACTATATTATGTTTCTTCTTGTTACTTTAACTCTTCAGTACGTACATACTAGTATTTCTTACATTTCATCTTTTAGTTGGTATAGTACTACCACTCGTTTCTTCACATTATATACGTACAATATATATGGCCAACATCATATAGCCAGCAGTTTAGTTGTCAAAGAATTTTAGGGTGCTTAGTTTTGTCAAAGAATTCCAGGGTGCTTAGTTTTGTCAAAGAATTCCAGGGTGCTTAGTTTTATTTGAGGGGTGGGTTGTGCACTTGTGCTGGACACCATTATTGTGACAAGCCTTTTTAATAGTACTATATGCATAATTTGGCGACGAGCGCTCTCTATATGTACCACCTTTTTTTCAATTTCAAGTTTTGCTCCATGGCGCAATCCATCGATACTACTACTGTACAAAAGTGGAGTATATACATTTTTTAAAAGGCTAGAGGGCGGGGCAGTCTAGCTCGGTCGGTTTCACGAGAGGCGAGGGCCTTTGTGATTTGACGGCTCATTACTGCTGTCAAATCGAATAGTACTGCGCCGCCCGCTGCACGCCCGGCGCCTCCATTAAACCCCTCCGTTAAACTCGCATGCAAACCGAGAATCCTACTCCTGCCACACGTCCGTTCATGAGCGGGCCAGAATTAAACGCAACACCGGCCGAGCTCCTCCCGTCCGCCCTCAGTTTAAACGAGGCTAGACGCCGGCCAAGCTCCTACCGTCCGCCCTCTATTTACACGAGGCCAGACAGACAGCGGGCAAGAATCGCACCCCTTCGCCGCACCCCCATCTCCTCCTTCACCATTTTCTCCACTCTTCCGATGGCTTCCGACGAGCCGTTCTCCGGCATATTACCCGGCTGGGTGGCCCGCCGAGCCCTTCGGATACGGGCGAGGCCGCTCGATGCTTCACCAACCTCGCTTGGCCCGACGGAGCCATTTGCCGCCCCAAGCAGGCGCGTGGTTCAGCAACTCGCCGCTCCAGTTCAGCTTGATGAGGAGTGGCGAGTTGCTCCACGCCGGCACGGCGGCTAGCACGCCGGTACGGGCGTCGTCGCTGCCGTGTCGTACCGCGCCACCAGTGTCTGCGGTGGCCGCGCCTCCCGTGTCTATGGGCGCGCCTCCCGTGCCTGCGGCAGCGCCATGCAGGCAGAGACAGAAGCCGGGTGCGTGGAGAGCAACGAGTCGGTGGCCAGCTTCTCCGTGTCCGCCGCCATCATCGAGGAGAAGTAGAACACGGGAGGCCGCCGCCACTTGGGACCCATGAAGGCCACCGCTGAGGCGACGACCGCGGATTCATGTGGTTTCTTTGCTGCTTCGTCTCTTCCGAGGACCTTTGTCGACCCCGCAAGTGTCTGACGGACATGAGGAAGACAAAGCGATCCGCGGGCTGCCATTTAGAACTAAAATAAGTCTAGATACATCCATTTCTAGGACAAGTTTTTCCAGACGGAGGGAGTATTAATTATACAAGAGAGCCGGATTGGCACCTCTTAGTTCATGTAAATGTAATGAAATCCATCATGTTTATATGAAGATCCGGCTTTTTTATACGAAATCCTTCATGCTTTTATGAAATCAGTTCGTGTTTGCACGAATTTCATCTGGTTGGTTAGAGTTGTGAAAATGTATGCCGCTGGCGTTTGATGTCGTCCTCCGCTTAAGGAAGCGGGAGGAAATTTGCCAGCTACCGTTGGAGATGCTCTTTATACTGGAAATAATAGAGTGACATCCAATCCATTTGAGTTAATTGCCTGTATGATTGTCCCTCTATAAAAAGTTAATTGCATGTACAGTGTACACGTGACTTGCAGGGTGGCTACAGCTTCGTACAGAAAGTTAAAAAGAAACAAGTCCATCCTTAATCTTATATTCTAAGTACTCTGTGGGTTCCACTGTCAGTATAGTAGCAAAAGAAGTATATATTAAATAAGTAGAGTAATATATAATATAAAAATATAAAGTTAAAAGACAGAATTCGAACTCATGTCATCGCGTTGCGAGCATCCGGCGCTAACCAGCCCAGCACATTTTTGTGGTAGACCATGCTGGAGATATATCTCCATGTCTACTCTTATATATACTCCATTCGTTCCTAAATATTTGTCTTTTTCAGATTTCAAATGGACTACCACATACGGATGTGTATGTAGACATATTTTAGAGTGTAGATTCACTCATTTTGCTCCGTATGTCTTTTCAGGAAGGGTCGGATTTGTCCTTGATTTATTTATGAGGTATCCAGATGGCACTGCACCGCCAAGAAAAGACGGTAACATCAAAATTATGGACTACTTTTTTGAGTATGTTGGTAAGGTCCGGTCATAGTCACTTGTTGAAATCTCTAAAAAGACAAATACTCCCTCCGTCCGGAAATACTTGTCATCAAAATGGATAAAAGGAAATGTATCTAGACGTATTTTAGTTTTAGATACATCTCTTTTTATCCATTTTGATGACAAGTATTTTCGGACGGAGGGAGTAGAAAACAAAGTTGGTGATGATGGTGTGCGTGCCATCCTGCAATATAGGCCATCGGATTTATATCTAACGGGTAGGAAAGAAACTATGGCAATTTTGCAAAAATATACCCACACGTCTCTCCACGTTCGCAAATAAGGCCTTCCCTCGTTCAACCTTTTCTCTCACAAGATAAACTACTCATACAAATGCATCGTGATGTTCCGTGCAAAGCACGGGCAACTAGCTGATTTCTTTTAAAATAGTTGCTGCGATAATTGGTTTGAAGTGATATATTTTATGTCTGCCCGGAATGATTTCAGATTCACTAGTAGTAACAAAGAAAAGGTTGCGTTGTTAATTAACAGAAAACAGGGTGAAAACTATCACATGAGGCCGGTAAAAACAAGGCACACTGGGTTCAGCGTCATCGTCACTACAGTTGTGCGCGCGCGAGAAGTCTACATATCGAGGGGGCTACCGAGCGAGGCACCGAGACACAATGTTTGAGAGAGAAACCAATTGACAGATTATGATCAGATCGAGTTGTCACCCTTCTGCTGTCATTGTTGGGGGGAGGGAGAGAAAGACATATCGAGAGTGTGCGCGGTAGGCACAGAGGCACAACTAGCGAGTGTGTGTGTGTGTGTTTGAAAGAGGAGTAGATAGATTATTATCAAGATCGATGTGCCACCCTACTCCTTCGGTGCCGGGAAGTGTGTGTGTGTGTGTATGTTTGAGAGAAGCCAGTCGATAGATTAGTATCAAGATCGAGGTGTCACCCTACTCCTTCGGTGTTGGGAAGTGTGGGTGTGTGTGTGGGGGGGGGGCAGTGACACTCACATATCTCTACTCTTATAAAATAACAGAGTTGGTGATGATGGTGTTCCTGCCATCCTGCAATATAGGCCATCCGATTTATATCCGACGGACAGGAAGGAAACTATGGCAATTTTTGCAAAAAGATACCCACACCCCTCTCCGCATTTGCAAATAAGGCATTCCCTCGTTCATCCTTTTCTCCCACAAGATAAACTTCTCATACAAATGCATCTTGATGTTCCGTGCAACGCATGGGCATCTTGCTAGTAGGGAGAAGGAGTTTGTGTGACACATATCTAGCTATATTAAGGGATAGGTAGATAGCATATGTGTGAGAGACATTATTATACTTTGAGACATTAGTGGTTGTGGGTGGGCGGAATTAAAGGGGTGGGTGTGTTAGACATACAGAGCGTGTGTGTTTCTGTGTGAGAGACTTGTAGGACGGGGTAGAAAGACGAATTGAACCCTGACGGAGGGAGAGAAATACACGAAGTGCGCGTGTGTGATTCCGATGCCCACAGGGAAATGAGATATGTATGCGTGTGAGAGAGATTGCACAATTCATTCACGTATCACTATCTAGCGATCGTGGACGTGCATCGCTTGAACATAAGTCAATATCTACTTCTTATCATGGCCAAAGGTACAATATCGATTCAACGCTATAAAGATTGGACACTCACATATCACATTTTTTCTATTTAAATAAACCTTTTCAGTTGTGCATGCCAAAGTTACAGTGATGTTTCTTCAAACAACCAATGTAGCTATCATGTATATGCACCATTGTTACTCTTGCATTCAAATTCATTAGTCTTGGATGATTTAAGTTTCTATTTTGAAGTAATATATGTAATATTCATATATGAATTCAACGGGTACGCAATTTATGAAATGGAGGCTATGTAATCATATGAGGTAACACTTTTAAGTAGCTGACTACAATATCCATTTCTTTTTGTGCGCCTCTACACTAACACGTCAATGCATTATGTTTAAAGTAAATAACCAATGGCACTAAATTATCTATTTACACGAGAAATACATAGGCTGAGCGTTTGATCCCTTTTTTTGTGAACGCGCCACTACACCCGTACGATAGGCCGCGCCCGTGTGAACGTCCAAGTTATCGGCGCATCATCCCGAGTTATTGTCTTTTTTTCTGGGGTGGACTTCACACTAGTTATTAACTGCTGACGCGTGCCCCGTGTACACAGTCTAGCATGACCTTCCAGCTAGCACGGTCCAAAATTAGTTGAAACTGGATACGAACGATCCCGCGGGCGGCAAAATCTCCCGCCTCCTTCTAAAATTTCTGCCACTTTAGTCTTTAGCATGCGAAATCCCCCTTTTGTCCTTGGTGCACGGAGACCAACAGTTACAATACCGCCCTCATCTACATGATAGGTCGGGGCTGCTTTGGTAACTTCCGGTTCCCCCACTACACGGCACCCCCATTTCCTCTCCCCTCCCGCAAAAACGACTAACTCCACAGCACCAGAGCATCTTACATCACGCCGTCCGTACTTCATCGCCCTTTCTCCCCTCCCCTCTCGAAACCCTAGACTGCTCATCCACCGGCGTACCATAGCCCATTCATTGCCAGCGGCGTCCACCTCGCTGGATCTGCTTCTGCGGCCGCATCTACCCCTCCCACCTCCCCTAGAAACAAGTAGACTGCTCATCCAGCACTGTACCACAGCCCATTCAGTGCAGGCCTTGTCCACGGTGCCGGATCTGCTTCGCCGGTACTCTCGTCAACCGCCGCGCATCTGCAGCGCCTCATTCGTACTCCCCACCGGAGACGCTTCGTCCACACCCCCCGGAGCCGCCCCACCGACGCCCCCGTCGACGGCCTCTGATCCACTTCGCCGACACCTTCCTCAACCCTACCGGAGCCGCTTCGCCGACACCTTCCTCAACCCTACCGGAGCCGCGTCGCCGACACCATCGTCAACCCTACCAGAGTAGCTTCGCCTATACCATTCTCAACCCTACCGGGGCCGCTTTGCCAACTCACAAGTCCACGGCCTTAGATCCGCTTCCTCGCACCCTCATCCAACCTACCGAAGCAGCTTCTACGCCCCGTCCACGGCCGCAGATCCGCATCGTTGACACCACCCTTAACCCAACCACCGGGGCAGCTTCTGACGCCCCGTCCACGGCCGAAGATCCGCATCGTCGACACCATCCTTAACCCAACCACCGGAGCAGCTTCTGACGCCCCGTCCATGGCCGCAGATCCGCATCGTCGACACCATTCTTAACCCAACCACCGGAGCAGCTTCTGACACCTCGTCCACGGCCGCAGATCCGCGTCGTCGATACCATCCTTAACCCAACCACCGGAGCAGCTTCACCTACGCCCTCGTCCACGGCCACAGATCCGCTTCGCCCACACCATAGTCCACCCTACCGGAGCGGCTCCACAAACACCCTACTCGACGGTTCTAGATCTCCTTACCGGACCCCGACAGCCAGCGCAGTGTCATCACCCTCGACGTTTCTAACCTGATTCCCACCCTCTGGAGAGATGCCAAGCACCCGCCACGGCCTAGGTACTTGTCACCTTTAAACCCGTCCAGCATCACCTGCCCGATGTACTTCAAATATACTAACCGGTCGCTGTTACCTGTTATGCAGCTGGCAAAAACTACAAGGACGATGTTTATTCTGGATCTAATAGCTTGGCCAACCAAGATCCTGGACTGAGGCATTGCTATGATCTTGTAAGCGCATCTCTCTCTCTTGTATTGTTCTGTGCCTGCCAGCGTGCTTTGCTAGGACTTTCGACAAGTAATCCCTTTGTGCAGACAATGATTTCTACTACTGGCTGCTAAATTAGATATGTAGATGTCATACATGATACTACCTCGTACATCCGTTCCTAAATATAATTCTTTCTAGAGATTCCACTATAGGCTACATACGGAGCAAAATGAGTGAATCTACACTCGAAAATGCATCTATATACATCTGTATGTGGTCCATACTGGAATCTCTACAAAGACATATATTTAGGAACAGGGGCAGTACATTACACAAAATCATAGGTGGCATGTAGGAATTCCAGTGCACTACATTAGGCTCCCTTAGAGTGCCTGCTAGTCCAGCATACAGAGTCATGGCTAGTTTATGGTACGCACACAATCATTAATTGGTGGTTTAAATATGCGCAAGGGATATGCAATGTAGTATCATGTAGAGATGTCTGAAATTAGCCGTGTCAACTTGCAGATAGGGTTACACAATGAAAAAGTACAAGAGGTATGTGGCAATTTCATGGAACATCGCAAAAAAAGGAGAGGCAGCGGTGAGCCTATACAGTGTGCCATGGTACGTCACTCCTCCATTGCAATCATCGTGACATGTTATTTGTATGCCAGTTCTATTAGCCAAGTTTCTTAGGGACAGTTATTACGAGTTATCCTAAGAAAATAAGCACCTGTGAATATAAGCTCCATGTAATAAGCCAACCAGTTCTTTTCATTGCGTTTTCAGCTTATCTTTGGTATGATCAGCGAAAAGTCTAGATTGCATTATATTTTTTTCATTTTGCTGCCCATATGGAAATTAATTTGACTTGCAAACATCACAAATTGAACCCAGTGCAGTAATTAATATGATAGGAAAACAGACCATCACTATTTGCTCAAAATGCAAATACAAGGATACCATCTACTTGGCACAATCTAATTTGGTCAATGTTTTCCATAGAGATCCCATTGCCTAATTTAAACGAAGAACGCATGACCCACATTTAAATGAAGAACAATTATTTATTGAAATTTGATGGTCCAATTGGCTGGTTATTATCGTATAGCAGCACCACCTGAAAGCATCATATAGCAGCAGCAGCTCATAGCAACTCATCATACAGCAGCAGCAGTCTGCAATTCATCATATACCAGCAGCAGCTCATAGCAATTCATCATATAGCAGCAGCAGGAGCAGCTCATAGCAATTCATCATATAGCAGCAGGAGGAGCAGCTCATAGCAATTCATCATATAGCAGCAGCAGGAGCAGCTTGTAGCAACTCATCATATAGCAACAGCAGCAGCTCATAGCAATTCATCATATAGCAGCAGTAGCAGCTCATAGCAACTCATCATACAGCAGCAGCTCATAGCAATTCATCATATAGCAGCAGCAGGAGCAGCTCATAGCAATGCATCATATAGCAGCAGCAGAAGCAGCTCATAGCAATTCATCGTATAGTGGATCAGAATGAAAATTTGGCAATAAATCAGAGGAGATCCTCACCTTGTTGGATGAGCTCATCCTTCAACAGCACCTCAAGGGCATGCCCTGGGAGCAGGGGAGGGGGAATAAGGTGCCTTCTGCCGCAGTGTGGCATCAGCCGTAGTTGTGCAGCACCCGCCGGAGTAGTGCGTTGGACGAACCACAGTGGAGCAGCTGCTGGAGACCATGAGAATGAGGGGCGGCGCCAGAGGGAGGAGCAGCCAGGGAGATTTGCCCCTACCCGCCGGTCATGTAGCCTAGCTGGACATAGCATCGTCGAGGACCAGGCTAGATGGGACCAGTGGCGACGGCTTGCTGGAGGAACCCTAGTGCTGCAGGCAAGGGATCGAGGTAGAGGAAAAGGGGAGAGGAGATGCAAGCGGGTAGGGCAATGAATGCTTGCGTGTTTGTTTTTACTTGAGGGTCAGGTATGACACGGGCGTCAGCAGTTGCATTTTGAGTGTAATATAGGCAGACAACAGAGTCATTTCACTATTCCCCTTCCCTTCAATTTTTAGTGAGGTTCTACCCGAAACACCCCCCTCCAAAGCGAAAATTAGTTAAGCCCAAGCCCATAACTCAAAAATGACTTCTTTACATCTTTTATGGCTTATTTTGACAATATGCCCTGAAAAGGCGGAATCGAACTGGCCCTTAACCTGCAATTCAATTGTGCGTGCAATGATGAATCACTCCTGCCTGCTATCTGTACATTTAGGCATCATCATACATGGCATAACCTAATACATGTGCATTCCATTGTAGAATCTGGAATATGCAATGTTTATGTTAGTTCATACGTTGCACATGATGTTTAAATGCCCCTTAAATCTTGTCAGTCAAGTGATGGTCTTTAAGCCTCCTTCTTTGCTTCTTTTCTTGATATGTAAGATTTGCTCACACATCTGTTTTTCAATTGCTTGTTTGTATTAGCCAGCCATACTAGGACTGTTTGCTTTGATTACTTGCTGTTCTTGACCTAACACTCTAACAGAGCTTGTCAACGATTTAAACACTAAGGGCTGCTGTAGTGGGGCCTTGTCTAACTCATAGGTGACATAAAGGTTTGGTTGTACACTACAGTAGGCTCTCCAAGAGTACCTAGAGATCCAGTTCGAAGGTATGCCTAGTTTTTACATAGTGCAGACATAGTAAATGCTCATTTCATTGTGTGCAAGTGCAAGAGATGCGGCATGTTTCATTATGTGGTGTTGTTTTGTTATAATCTCATCCTTTTGTGTTCACAGACTGGAAAGTATGCATATTTATCTTCCAAGGAGACGAGTAACTAGTTTGTGTCACCTTGCAGAGGGGGTGCAATGAAGATAAGATTGAGGATTTCCAAGTACAAGATGTTAGGAAGGAGCCTTGCAAGAGAAGTAGGAGCTGCGCTGAGCCTCTTCAACCTGCTAATGTAAGTCACTGTATGCAACTCAACAGTTCAATTCCTTGTTTGTTTCAGGCATAGTTAATTTTCTCTTTTCAATTGCTTTATTTGTCCTCAGTTAATGAGATGCCCAAATAATCATGCCTGATGTTCGTTACTTGTATCACTATTAGTTGACATAATTAAAGGCCTTACCATTTAATTACTCTGCCGAAGTGTGCCTGAAGCTTTGAAGTCTATTAACCAACTATTATTGCATGAGGCTCACAATCTAGTTTATACTACACTAATGATTGATTGCATAGTTTTTCCTGCTGTAGTATGTTTGTATGAAACCCTCTGTTGTTCATTATGCTCCCTAAGACATTAATTGAGGCACGGAATGGCCAACTGCTTGCTTACTTATACGCAACGTGCTGTCTAAATTTGTAACTTGTCTGTGTTTTTGATTGGGCCCCAACATCATGCTCCTCTGGTGAGCTAAGAGGGATTTCTATATGCAGGCTGCACAGACTATCTTTTTTATAATTTTTAAAATATCACCTGCTTATGCTTCATGATGTGTAACATTTTTTTTTGAAAGTGACGTGTAACATTATTGTTAGTCCTGTTTTGCCATGTAGTACAAAATAGTGTCTTGTTCGCTTCACTGTTGTAACTATGTTTTTGCCCTAGTCATGTGTACTTACAGAAACATTTCAGGATGAAGTGATATCAACACAAAGATCTGCGAGTGGTGCGGCATGGCCGTTACCAAATGATTATGGATTGGAATTGGAATGTGCTGATGTTCTCGAGCATCAACTAGAGGTGGCAAGACAACGTGTACATGATTGTCAACATATAATCAACAAGTTGAGACTGGACATGCAGGTATTAGATGCAGGAGTCAAAAAAATGAAACAAGACACTGAGGTAACCATGAAGGAATTGGAGATTTTGCAGACTGAAATTTGTGCTATCTGAATCCGGCCAATCCTATTTTCTGAAGAGATTATAGTTCAAATGGAGTTAAGTTGATGCGCGTCCATGATGTATGAGTTGTATTTGCCCAGTGTATGTAATTTGCTGTTTGTGTATGCTTTATTATCACCTGTGCCGAACCATAATGCCTAGTGGGTATAATCGGCTATAATTTCTTTATTGTATAGTGTAGGATTATTCTACCTTTCTATGCCTTGATCTCTTTGTTGTATAGTATTGAGTAGGATAATTCTTTAAATATGCTATATCGTTCAAACGGGGGCCAACTCGCCCGACCATGGCCCTTCACGGGCCGTCGGATCCATGGGCCTTCTACGTCTCGTAGGATCCATGGGCCTTCTACGTCTCGTAGGATCCATGGGCCTTGTATGTCTCGTAGGATCCATGGGCCTTCTACGTGTCATAGGATCCATGGGCCTTCTACGTCTCGTAGGATCCATGGGCCGCCAACTCATTTATGGGTCTTGTACGGGCCTTTAATGCGCCGTAGACGGGCCTTTAATGGAAATCATACGTTTTATGCGCTGACCATAACGGGCTGTTAATAGGCCATATTTGGTGATGCTATGAAAATGGCCCAACAGACTACGGTCCACAAACGGGCCGACTGTAACGACGGGCTGAATTTGGCCCACAAGCAGAAAATGACAGTAACGGGCCGTAAGTAACCGAATGCTGCAAATGAGCCCAAGAATAAATGGGCCCTCAGAAGGCCAAAAGTTAACTTGGGCTTGAAACGGCCCAACGGAATAACGGGCCGTTAATGGGTATAAAGTGATACACTGTTCATTACGGGCCAGTTTCACCACGGGCTGTTAATGGGTGTAAAGTAATACACTGTTCATTACGGGCCAGTTTCAGCACGGGACGCTAATGGGACAAGAGTTACAAAGGGCCTCATATGGGCCGAAAGACGTCATGGTCTATACATGGGCTAGAAGTGAAAATGGGCTGGAATCATATTGGATGGCCCAGATGACGCTACTGGGCCTAATTCGGATAGGGCGTAACGGGCCTTGGGTTAGCGGGCTGTAAATGGGCTATATGCGAACAGGCCGTTAACAGGCCTTCCATGGGCCGGCCCGCCAGCTTTTGATCAAGTCAAACAGGCCGGCCTTTTCAGAGGAATGGACCACTGTTTGGCCGTGCCACGTGTCGACGTATCATAGGCACCTTCTGTCCAGTGAGTGGATGACATCTGTCCCAACGATGAGCCAACACGTGTTTCCTCTAGCCAATGATGATTTTACACGTGGAAAATCCCCATTGGTCGGGGCTGTTAACGAGTTATCGGATCCAAAACCCGACCCGATAGCTTAACGGCGTTCCGTTACGGTGGATGCCACGTGTCAGCCACCCTTGACGAAAGCACTTCTGTGACGCGCGATTTATCGTCATCGAAGTGGACACTTCTGTGATGATAATTCTGGTAATGTCATGGAACACTTCTACGATAGCACAGGTATGACTATCTTGATTCTGTCATAAATTTGTCATGGATGTACATGAATGACAAAAAACGCGACCTACTGTGACAAACACGTATCATCACGGAAGTGTTTTTTTTGTAGTGATGTAAGCAGCTTTACCCAGGTCTTCCTTTGAAAAACTCATTTCAAACAACCCTTTATGCTTTCCAGAAATTCTACATCATTCCCAATCAACAATATGTCATCCACATATACTATCAGAAATGCTATATAGCTCCCACTCACTTTCTTGTAAATACAAGTTTCTTCACAAACTTCGTATAAACCCAAAAGCTTTGATCACCTCATCAAAGCATATATTCCAACTCTGAGATGCTTGTACCAGTCCATAGATGGATCGCTGGAGCTTGCATACCTTTTTAGCATCCTTAGGATCCACAAAACCTTCAGGTTGCATCATATACAACTCTTCCTTAAGGAAAGCGGTTTCCACATCCATCTGCCAAATTTCATATTTGAAAAATGTAGCAATTGCTAATATAATTCTAACAGACTTAAGCATCGCTACGGGTAAGAAAGTCTCATCGTAGTCAACTCCTTGAACTTGTTGGAAACCCTTTACGACAAGTCGAGCTTTATAGACGGTCACATTACCATTAGCGTCTGTCTTCTTTTTAAAGATCCATTTATTCTCAATGGCTCGTGTGACACCCAAGTTTTTATTTGGATTTTTCAAAAGATTTCTAATTGACTTGAGGGGAGTGATTTAAAATTTTCCTTTAAGAGAACTCTCACTCTCAAATATTTTTCCTTATGGCAAAAGTTTTATTTGGATTCACCCAAGATCTGCCTTTGGTCTTGGAAGTTCTTGCCTTTCATTTGGGCTCAAGACAAAAATGTTTTTCTTTTGGGGAAAATAACTTTTGAAAACCTTTTTGAATTTACACTATGGCTTTTGGAAAATCCTTTGCCACTTTCAACAATTCCTTCTTGCCATGGCATTAGTGCAAATCCTCTCTCCTAACCACTCCCTCACCTCTGGATCATGATTTGCATCAAATCCAGCAAGTTGAACCTCCCCATGTGATTATTTCCATTCAAATTATATTCAAACAAATTTCTGTCTTCTATTCTACCACTTGGAGATTTACAAAGGAACTCCATTTTCTGTTTTGATTTTTGCCCCCAAACCAACTCTCCTCCCTGGTCCTTTGTACCCTCAACCTAGAACCATGAAGATCCACTGGTCTTCAGTTCAAATTTTTCAAACTACACTTGCTGCAAGTTTGGACCAGATTTGTCAAATTTGGTGAAATTCATTCCAAACCTTCTCCAAAAATTCCAAGTAAAATCAGGCAGCCTCTGGGTGCATTGAGTGGTCATCTCACCAAGTTACAGCTCCAGAAAAATTTATCTCATAGCCAAAACCTTCTGTCGAACACCTGTAGTGCACTGTCTTTGTCAAAGTTCAGAAAGTTCAGAGATTCAGTCAGTGGCTGCTGTCGTTTTCTTCAGAGGAGGACGTCGACCTCGCCAGTGCCACCGCGTCGCCTTGCTCCTCGTCCCCGCCCCCTTGTTCCTGCACCGCACGAATGCCTGGCACCTTGCGGGCGTCGGCGACGAGCAGCAGAAGGTGCGCCGCCCCGTGACCGACGCCGGCGGCGGCTTTGCGGACGCCAGCGGGAGACACGGCGCCGACGACGCCACCCAGCGCCGCCCAAACCACCGGAGCTCGCCGCGTGGCCTTCCGCTCCCCCGAACGCGCTGCCGCTCTCGTCGTGAACCGCAGGGCGCGGAGCGCGCTTTCTGCCGCCGTTGAGCCCGTGCGGTCACCTCACCGTGGACCGACGCCATTACGCCAAGACCGACCCCGTTTAGCTGCAAAATTAATCCAGTAACCTCCACTGATGCTGCTCGGCCGCTCAAACCCCCTGCCAATCCACTGCTCTGCCGTAATCGCTCGCCGGAGATTCTCCGTTCATGGCCACCCCGTCGATCTGCCTATAAATAGAAGCCCCGAGCTTCAACTCGAGCACCCACCAGCCCTGCACTCCCCCTAGAGCACGCCTAGCCACTGGAAGAGCCCCGAGGAGGTCTCCTTCCTCGACTCCGGCCGCCGCGACCCGCCATGGGATCCAGCCCGATTCGCCCCCGTGTGTGCTCCTCCGCCTCCATTCTCTTGCCAGTAGCTTCACCATGCATCCCTCTTTCTAACCCGCACTTCAATTTGAAGCTTGCAGCCCTCCACCGGAGTTCCCCATCCTCACCCGAGCCGCCGTCCGCCGGAGAAAGTGTCGCCGTCGACGTGGTGCTCCCCGTTGGACGAGTCCACCACCCACCGATGCGGAAGAGGACGCTGAAGCTCTTGGTACCCTCCGTTCCTCCTAACTTGCCGTGGTTCGACGCCGGCGTCCACCGCAGTCTTCGGGCGCCGGCGAGCTTTTCAAACCTGACATGTGGACCCCGCGTGTCAGCTTCTGTTCTTTTACTCGCGAACCGTTTTCTGTTGGCGCCTTCGGGCAGAATACGTTTTCTCCTTTGCGCTTGCGCATTCCCAACCGAAGCGTTTTCTGTTTTCTCAGTTAAAACCCTGGAACTATTCTGTTTCATTACAAATAAGTCCCTGGACAGAAACCTTTATAACTTTTTAATAAAAAGGTATTTTTGAGTGATTCTTTTTCTGACAATCTTCAAATTTTGTCTTTTTTTTATGGGATTTATTTGAAAAATATTTGGAAAAGTTTCTGTGCATGTGTTGGTTTTCACGTTAGTACCCGTTTCGTGATTGCCGTAGGTTCCGGGAGAGGTGACGGAGCCGCGAACTTCGCCGAGCTAGACTCCGACTTCTCCGAACCAGGCAAGCATGTTTTGAACATTTGATATGACAGGTGTTTTACATGTTCACGTGAGAGTTTGTGCGTGGCAAATGAGTGTCGGTAAATACCTCGTTGCTTGTAAGGTAACGACCCGGTTGTCCCAAAGTTGCGATGACCTCTGATGAGAGGTGGCCTAATCATGTGGTGACATGAAGGGCAGCAAGGTGGTACTGTTGTAGCATACCAGCCTTGCGTCATCCGACTTTCTTCGACGTTAACGTGGTTGGAGCCACGTTATCGATCTTTTCCCGCATGTTCCAAAGTTGCGATGATCTCTGATGAGAGATGGCCTAATCATGTGGTGACATGAAGGGCAGCAAGGTGGTACTGTTGTAGCATGCCAACCTTGCATCATCCGACTTTCTCCGACGTTAACGTGGTTGGAGCCGCGTTACCGTTCTTTCCCCTTTCCGTGCTACCACATGTCTCATTGCCAGGATGCGGTTAGTAAGTTGGTAACCTCTTTCCGTGTACACACCAAACAGAGAGGCCGGGATGATGGTACCTTGGCCCAGGATTAAAGCCAGTCATTCGGTCAGGGGGCATGGGTGTTTCCGGTTGGGACCGAGAGGGGGGGCACCCCCTTAAAGCGCGCGTATAGAAATTTGATCCCATGCTACGCGAGGTTGTAGCCTCCCCGTCTCAAGGTTTTTCTTGAATGTTGCCGAGGGTGATCCCTGGCTTCGGATGGTTGAATTGGGTGTGTACTGGTTAGACGTGTTTCTTCCAAAACACCGTAGACGGAACTAGTCCCTGTGACTACTGAAATCCGTTGGCTGTGGTTAAGTACAAACTCTGCAGAGTCAATTCTTTCCAAATCATCGTATCCATGATCAAGCAGTGTAAGTATTATATCCATATCTATCTGTGTGAAAAACTTGTCCCCGGTGAACAAGCTCAAGTGGTAAATTCAGATTTATTGTTATTCCTGTGGATGGACTAACTTTATATTTGTCTCATGCTTGTGATAATTTATGTTCCCGAACTATTGTATTAATGAGATGTGATATAAGCCCTTTATGAGACGTCGCGCCGACGTCCGACTGTGGCGTGCACTCGTTTTTCACTTTAAATATAAGCCCTTTATGTGATGTCGCTCAGACGTCCGACTGCGGCATGCACTGTCTATTATTTTCTGTTATAAGACCTTTATGTGGTGTCGCCCCGACGCCCGACTGTGGCATTATTATTCCGCATTTTCCGCTCGAGGAGTCTTTCAGACACTCGTTTGGCACCCGCATTAATATTCCGCATTTTCCGCTCGAGGAGTCTTTCAGACACTCGTTTGGCACCAGTATTACTATTCTGCAGTTTCCGCTCGAGGCGTCATTCAGACCGTCGCTTGGCACCCAGTATTTATTACCGCTATGTCTAATCGCACCGGTTAACTTGTTCATATGCTTCATGTTTACATTTGTTATATCTTATGTCCGAACTGTCTTGCGAGTACTTTCATAGTACTCACCTGGCTTGTTGATTTGGCCAGATGTTGACGAAGGCGATCTCTTGGATGAAGAGTTTGATAGCGCGTCCGATGCCTAGAGGAATCCCAGTCAGTCCTGCGCGATCCCGGACATTGGTCGCTTGTATTGTATACGCTTCCGCCACCCGCAATAAGTCTCCTCGAGCCTCACTCCGACGCTCGAAGAGCTGTAGTCTTCTGGAATCATATCACTCGCTTCGCGGTGATATTTCCACCACCGTTATTATCGTAAGTTAGTAGCTTGCCACCCTATCCGCCGTCTTGTTTTAGCGGCGTGCATGTAATAAATTGTTGGGCAGTCTCTGCTCAACCTTGTATTATATTTAGTACTCCTGGTATTTTTCTTCTGTGACCAAGATATTGTCTACCAGTGAGAAGGAATTCTTCCTCGCTGGTCCGTAAAAGGGATTGGTCTCTCAATAAATATTTTATTGAAAAACCGGTCGTGAGAAGCTTGGTATCAGAGCCAGGCTGACTGTAGGAAGCCACTAGGTGCGATCGCTAATCGGTTATTAGCGTCTTTTGTGCTCTTTCAGCATTTTTGCAATTGTAGCTATTTTCTGTTGGTCATCATAAATTTATGACATGACTACTCAGAATTTTTGCCTACTTTTGTAGATGCCTGGCAGCAGCTGTGAGAATCGAGTGTTCACCAACGTGCCCGAGGGGTTTGTCAAGCTCCTCATCTCCATCACCAAGCTCGCGATCGGGCCAGCAGCTCGCCCGGAGTTCACGCTCTATCAGCACAAGCTCAGTGACGACGTGTCTATGCACCAAGCCGTGGTGCAGTTCAGGGGAGGACGTTCTGCTGCTCGTCACTTCCGTTTTACGGGAAGGGCCATGCCTACGGAGAGGCATGCCATGCAGATGGCTGCCCGCGAGGCGATAGCTCGCCTTCGGGACATCCTTCCTACGATGAAGACTCGTCGCTACCGCTACCTCCCATGCCATGTGCCTTACACCAGCCACTATGCGTTCGCCTGCCATCGGGGAGAACGAGATGAAGCCATCGAGATGGTTGTGGAGTATCTCAAGGCTCTGGAGGAGTCTTCCGACAACCTCGTAGATGATCTTGTGGCTGCCCGCATGGACTTTGTCCGGGGCGGTCCTGCCAGCAGGAAGGAGCTTCTCCACACGGCGCCGCCTCTGACATTCGTCTCGTCTTCAGCCTCGTATGCACCGGCCGTTTTGGCCACTGCTCGCCGTCTGCCTACCACTGAGGAGTTCGACCGAGTCATCGCTCCTACTCCAGTCAGAGCCGCACCGCCTGTCGCACGCGCTCTACCACCAGTCGCCCCCGCACCATCACCACCGCGCAGCGTCACGCGCCAGGAGCCAACTAGAGAGGAGGAGGTTGATTCTCCTGGACCGCTGAGCCTTGCCATCGGCAAGGGGAAGGAGATCTTCACCATCTCCGACTGAGAGCACCGAGTAGCCACGTGTTATGCCTGCTTGTATGACGTGTTGTTTTATCTGTACGCTAGTTTGTATTGGTGTGGTTGCCGCCTTCCGGAGTAGTACGCTAGTTTTTTTTAATAACATGTCAGGATGTGTACGCGCATCCTGAGTGCTGTATCATGTGTTTGCTTTTCGCATGTAAGTTTTATGTTAAGCACTTCTTCTTCGTGAAGAATCATTTGTGTTTCTTTGAAAACCTTGAAGCCTCTTTAATTATCGCCTTTGCAAGATTTTTCTTGTGCTACACAGTTTTTCTCATGGGTTTTGCAAATAATACCCCAGACTGGAAAAATGTCTCACCCATGGACTCGCTCTATGCCCAATCAGCCAGAAGAGGTCTACAGGACGCAGACCAGCAACAATTTCACTCAGGGTCAGTCCAGCCAACCAGACAGCGAAGCAGCACTGTCTCAAGTATGCCGTCTCTTCGAGCAAAGCCAGCAACGGCACCAAGAGATGATGAATCATGTCATCAATATGGGAAACCACCGTGAACCCTATCAACCACATTCCAAGTTATCTGAGTTACAGAAGACTCGCCCCTCAACTTTTGCTCACACCGATAGACCGCTGGAAGCCGATGATTGGCTTCGTGAGATTGAAAGGAAACTGATTATTGCTCAGTGCTCAGATCATGAGAAGGTGCTTTATGCACCACACTACCTTACTAGAGCAGCCGCAGCATGGTGGGAAAACTTCCTACACATGCATCCCAGGGAACACAACATCACCTGGGAAGAATTCAAGGAAGGCTTCCGTGGGGCACACATCCCCAGGAGCATCCTAAAGATCAAGAAGAGAGAGTTTGATGACCTAAAGCAAAGAGGCATGTCCGTCACAGAATACAACGGTCAGTTCACCCAGCTGTCTCGTTATGCCTACGATGAGCACATGACAGAAAACTAGAAGATGGAAAAATTCCTGGACGGCCTGGCACCAGCGTTAATATGCCAACTGATCGTACACACCTTTCCGGATTTTAAGACGCTGGTGGAAAAGGCCATCACCTTGGAGAATGAGTGCCGTAGTCTAGAAGATATCCGTAAGCGGAAGAGGGACAAGACGACTCTTGCCCGCAGCAACCGAGGCAAGACTGAGGTCGCAAGGACAGACGCAAGGAAATCCACGACTACTGAGCCAAGGCCCGTCGGACAGTTTCATGCCCGGGACAAGGAGTTCACATACCGTCCAGGGGTCACCTGCTATGCTTGTGGTCAACAAGGGCATTATGCTAAACAGTGCCCGAAGCCGAGGGACTCGGCACCCAAGCCGAACAATGGTGGGAACAATCCAGCCCCCAAGCGCAACAACTTCAACCCCAGCAACAACCACAGGAAGGGTCACCTGAACCATGTGACCAGGGAAGAAGCGCAGAATGCCCCAGACATCGTACTCGGTACGTTCCCTGTCAACACAGTACCTGCCACGGTTTTGTTTGATTCTGGAGCTTCCCATTCGTTCATTTCGAAGAGTTTTGTTTCGCAACACGGTTTTCCGATACTTCCCTTGGAAAAATCTATGATCATCAAGTCCCCCGGAAATAAGCAAATCGCTCAAGGTTACTGCCAAGGAGTGGTCATTGAGTTCGAAGGACTACAATTCCACGCGAATCCCATCGTGTTGGAAAGTAAAGGACTGGATGTCATTTTAGGGATGGACTGGTTGACCACCAACAAAGGATTCATCGACTGTTTCAATCGGACAGTGATTCTCACTCACCATCATGGCCAGACTATAAGAGTTTCCGCTCAAGAAAGGCCACAATCCCAGAAACCAAAACTGAACAAAATGGACATTGCGGAACTGAGAAAAGTTCCAGTGGTATGCGAGTTCCCTGATGTGTTCCCGGAAGAACTACCAGGCATGCCACCAGACCGAGAGATAGAGTTCAGCACTGAACTAGCACCTGGCACCGCTCCCATCTATAAAAAGCCGTATAGAATGGCACCCTCAGAATTGGTGGAGTTGAAGAAGCAGATAAAGGAATTGTTGGACAAAGGATTTATTCGAGCCAGCTCCTCACCTTGGGGTTCGCCTGTGTTGTTCGCCAAAAAGAAGGATGGGACACTGAGGCTGTGCATAGACTATCGAGCCCTCAATATGGTCACCATAAAAAACAAATATCCGATGCCACGAATAAATGATTTGTTTGACCAGCTCGCACAGGCCAAGGTATTCTCAAAAATTGATTTGAGATCAGGATATCACCAATTGAAGGTATGGACGGAAGATATTCCCAAGACAGCTTTCACTTCCAGATATGGGTTATACGAGTTTACAGTGATGCCTTTTGGACTAACGAACGCCCCCGCATATTTCGTCCACCTCATGAACAAAGTGTTCATGAAATTCATGGACAAATTTGTGGTGGTATTCATTGACGATATTCTGGTTTACTCAAGGACACCAGAAGAGCATGCTGAGCACCTCAGAATTGTTTTGGGAGAATTGAGAAAACATCAGTTGTACGCCAAATTTAGCAAATGCGAATTTTGGCTAAGACAAGTTGGTTTCTTGGGCCATATATTGAACCAAGAAGGCGTGGCCGTAGACCCAGAAAAAGTCAAGGCCATACTAGACTGGAAGCCACCCGTGAATGTTACAGATGTGCGGAGTTTCCTAGGAATGGCCGGATATTACAGGAGATTTATTGAAGGATTCTCCACTGTGGCAAAACCTATAACACAGTTACTCAAGAAGGACAAGAAATTTGTATGGACGGAAGCCTGCGAGCAGAGCTTCCAAGAACTCAAGAAGAAACTGACAACCGCACCGGTCTTAACCGTACCAGACATACACAAGAGCTTTGAAGTGTATTGTGACGCGTCCCGAAAAGGTCTCGGATGTGTGCTAATGCAGGATGGCAAGGTTGTCGCATATGCCTCCAGGCAGCTGCGAAAACATGAGGAAAATTACCCAACACATGACCTGGATCTAGCAGCAGTTATACATGCACTCAAGGAGTGGAGGCACTTTCTGTTGGGAAATCGTTGTGAAATATATACGGACCATAAGAGCCTCAAATATATTTTCACACAGCCAGAGCTGAATTTATGCCAACGACGCTGGTTGGAACTGGTCAAGGACTATGACGTCGGTATTCACTACCACCCAGGGAAAGCAAATGTAGTGGCCGATGCCCTTAGTCGAAACCCCAGCCCGGACAGTGACGGTCAGCAAAATTTGAGGCATGAGTTTCAGCGAGAGTTCACTAGGCTCAACATGATGTTAGTCTCTGAGGGCACCGTATCGAACCTGGAGATACAACCCACCCTAGTGGAACAAATCAAGAAGGCTCAACAGGGACATCCCAGTATCGAAGGCATAAAGAAGAAAATGAATCTTAGTAAGACTTCAGAGTTCGTCACGGACAGTGAAGGAACATTATGGTACCGAGACAGACTTTGCGTACCTAACATTGAGGAACTCAAGCAACAGATCTTGATGGAAAGCCACACCGCCCCATACTCGATCCATCCTGGAGGAACCAAAATGTACAAGGACATCTAGGAAAGATTTTGGTGGCACGGTATGAAAAGAGATATAGCCACGTTCATTGCTTGTTGCGATTCATGTCAGCGCATCAAGGCCGAGCACCAAAAGCCAGCAGGGCTACTCCAGCCTAACAGGATACCGGAGTGGAAATGGGATGAAATCGGAATGGACTTCATTGTCGGATTACCCCGATCACAACGCGGAAATGACGCCATGTGGGTCATCACAGATCGACTAACCAAGGTTGCTCATTTCATTCCCGTGAAGACTACCTACTCCACACAAAGACTGGCAAAACTTTATCTCTCCCGTATAGTTTGCTTGCACGGAGTCCCAAAGACTATAATATCAGACCGAGGCACCCAATTCGTCTCCAAATTTTGGGATCACCTACAACAAGCTCTGGGCACGCAACTGGCTTTCAGTACAGCATACCACCCTCAGACCGATGGACAAACAGAACGTGTAAACCAAATCCTAGAGGACATGCTAAGAGCCTGTGTGCTCACCTATGGATCCAGTTGGGAAGAGAGTTTGCCGTATGCCGAATTTGCTTACAACAACAGTTACCAAGCCAGCTTACAAATGGCACCCTTTGAAGCGTTGTACAGACGAAGATGTCGTACCCCTCTGAATTGGTCAGAAACAGGTGACAGCCGTATCTTCGGCCCAGACATGCTTAAAGAGGCCGAGGAGAAAGTTAAACAAATCAGGGACAGACTCAAGACAGCACAGAGCCGACAAAAGAGCTACTATGATCAGAAGCACCGTGAGGTCAGCTTTGAACCTGGTGATTCCGTATACCTCCGAGTATCTCCTATGAGGGGTCTGCAACGGTTCAAAATTTAGGGGAAGCTAGCCCCAAGATTTATTGGACCATTTTGTGTAAAGGCACGAAGAGGCACGGTGGCCTACCAACTAGACCTCCCCAAGGAGCTGTCAGACGTCCATGACGTGTTCCACGTCTCACAGTTAAGAAAATGTGTGAGCAACCCAGAAAAACATGTACCTCATGAGGACATTGATATGCAACCAGATCTCACCTACAGAGAAAGGCCAGAAAAGATTTTAGAAGAGTCTGAACAGAGGACCCATCAGAAAACGACAAGATTTTTCAGGGTTCAGTGGAGCAACCACACTGAGGATGAAGCTACATGGGAAAGGGAAGATTTCCTTCGAGCAGAGTATCCACATCTATTTGAGGATCAGCAGAAATCTCGAGGACGAGATTTTTCCTAAGGGGGTAGGTGTTGTGACACCCAAGTTTTTATTTGGATTTTTCAAAAGATTTCTATTTGACTTGAGGGGAGTGATTTAAATTTTTCCTTTAAGAGAACTCTCACTCTCAAATATTTTTCCTTATGGCAAAAGTTTTATTTGGATTCACCCAAGATCTGCCTTTGGTCTTGGAAGTTCTTGCCTTTCATTTGGGCTCAAGACAAAATGTTTTTCTTTTGGGGAAAATAACTTTTGAAAACCTTTTTGAATTTACACTATGGCTTTTGGAAAATCCTTTGCCACTTTCAACAATTCCTTCTTGCCATGGCATTAGTGCAAATCCTCTCTCCTAACCACTCCCTCACCTCTGGATCATGATTTGCATCAAATCCAGCAAGTTGAACCTCCCCATGTGATTATTTCCATTCAAATTATATTCAAACAAATTTCTGTCTTCTATTCTACCACTTGGAGATTTACAAAGGAACTCCATTTTCTGTTTTGATTTTTGCCCCCAAACCAACTCTCCTCCCTGGTCCTTTGTACCCTCAACCTAGAACCATGAAGATCCACTGGTCTTCAGTTCAAATTTTTCAAACTACACTTGCTGCAAGTTTGGACCAGATTTGTCAAATTTGGTGAAATTCATTCCAAACCTTCTCCAAAAATTCCAAGTAAAATCAGGCAGCCTCTGGGTGCATTGAGTGGTCATCTCACCAAGTTACAGCTCCAGAAAAATTTATCTCATAGCCAAAACCTTCTGTCGAACACCTACAGTGCACTGTCTTTGTCAAAGTTCAGAAAGTTCAGAGATTCAGTCAGTGGCTGCTGTCGTTTTCTTCAGAGGAGGACGTCGACCTCGCCAGTGCCACCGCGTCGCCTTGCTCCTCGTCCCCGCCCCCTTGTTCCTGCACCGCACGAACGCCTGGCACCTTGCGGGCGTCGGCGACGAGCAGCAGAAGGTGCGCCGCCCCGTGACCGACGCCGGCGGTGGCTTTGCGGACGCCAGCGGGAGACACGGCGCCGACGACGCCACCCAGCGCCGCCCAAACCACCGGAGCTCGCCGCGTGGCCTTCCACTCCCCCGAACGCGCTGCCGCTCTCGTCGTGAACCGCAGGGCGCGGAGCGCGCTCTCTGCCGCCGTTGAGCCCGTGCGGTCACCTCACCGTGGACCGACGCCATTACGCCAAGACCGACCCCGTTTAGCTGCAAAACGAATCCAGTAACCTCCACTGATGCTGCCCGGCCGCTCAAACCCCCTGCCAATCCACTGCTCCGCCGTAATCGCTCGCCGGAGATTCTCCGTTCACGGCCACCCCGTCGATCTGCCTATAAATAGAGGCCCCGAGCTTCAACTCGAGCACCCACCAGCCCTGCACTCCCCCTAGAGCACGCCTAGCCACTGGAAGAGCCCCGAGGAGGTCTCCTTCCTCGACTCCGGCCTCCGCGACCCGCCACGGGATCCAGCCCGATTCGCCCCCGTGTGTGCTCCTCCGCCTCCATTCTCTTGCCAGTAGCTTCACCATGCATCCCTCTTTCTGACCCGCACTTCAATTTGAAGCTTGCAGCCCTCCACCGAAGTTCCCCATCCTCACCCGAGCCGCCGTCCGCCGGAGAAAGTGTCGCCGTCGACGTGGTGCTCCCCGTTGGACGAGTCCACCACCCACCGACACGGAAGAGGACGCTGAAGCTCTTGGTACCCTCCGTTCCTCCTAACTCGCCGTGGTTTGACGCCGGCGTCCACCGCAGTCTTCGGGCGCCGGCGAGCTTTTCAAACCTGACATGTGGACCCCGCGTGTCAGCCTCTGTTCTTTTACTCGCGAACCGTTTTCTGTTGGCGCCTTCGGGCAGAATACGTTTTCTCCTTTGCGCTTGCGCATTCCCAACCGAAGCGTTTTCTGTTTTCTCAGTTAAAACCCTGGAACTTTTCTGTTTCATTACAGATAAGTCCCTGGACAGAAACCTTTATAACTTTTTAATAAAAAGGTATTTTTGAGTGATTCTTTTTCTGACAATCTTCAAATTTTGTCTAGGTTTTTTATGGGATTTATTTGAAAAATATTTGGAAAAGTTTCTGTGCATGTGTTGGTTTTCACGTTAGTACCCGTTTCGTGATTGCCGTAGGTTCCGGGAGAGGTGACGGAGCCGCGAACTTCGCCGAGCTAGACTCCGACTTCTCCGAACCAGGCAAGCATGTTTTGAACATTTGATATGACAGGTGTTTTACATGTTCACGTGAGAGTTTGTGCGTGGCAAATGAGTGTCGGTAAATACCTCGTTGCTTGTAAGGTAACGACCCGGTTGTCCCAAAGTTGCGATGACCTCTGATGAGAGGTGGCCTAATCATGTGGTGACATGAAGGGCAGCAAGGTGGTACTGTTGTAGCATACCAGCCTTGCGTCATCCGACTTTCTTCGACGTTAACGTGGTTGGAGCCACGTTATCGATCTTTTCCCGCATGTTCCAAAGTTGCGATGATCTCTGATGAGAGATGGCCTAATCATGTGGTGACATGAAGGGCAGCAAGGTGGTACTGTTGTAGCATGCCAGCCTTGCGTCATCCGACTTTCTCCGACGTTAACGTGGTTGGATCCGCGTTACCGTTCTTTCCCCTTTCCGTGCTACCACATGTCTCATTGCCAGGATGCGGTTTAGTAAGTTGGTAACCTCTTTCCGTGTACACACCAAACAGAGAGGCCGGGATGATGGTACCTTGGCCCAGGATTAAAGCCAGTCATTCGGTCAGGGGGCATGGGTGTTTCCGGTTAGGACCGAGAGGGGGGGCACCCCCTTAAAGCGCGCGTATAGAAATTTGATCCCATGCTACGCGAGGTTGTAGCCTCCCCGTCTCAAGGTTTTTCTTGAATGTTGCCGAGGGTGATCCCTGGCTTCGGATGGTTGAATTGGGTGTGTACTGGTTAGACGTGTTTCTTCCAAAACACCGTAGACGGAACTAGTCCCCGTGACTACTGAAATCCGTTGGCTGTGGTTAAGTACAAACTCTGCAGAGTCAATTCTTTCCAAATCATCGTATCCATGATCAAGCAGTGTAAGTATTATATCCATATCTATCTGTGTGAAAAACTTGTCCCCGGTGAACAAGCTCAAGTGGTAAATTCAGATTTATTGTTATTCCTGTGGATGGACTAACTTTATATTTGTCTCATGCTTGTGATAATTTATGTTCCCGAACTATTGTATTAATGAGATGTGATATAAGCCCTTTATGAGACGTCGCACCGACGTCCGACTGTGGCGTGTACTTGTTATTCACTTTAAATATAAGCCCTTTATGTGATGTCGCTCAGACGTCCGACTGCGGCATGCACTGTCTATTATTTTCTGTTATAAGCCCTTTATGTGGTGTCGCCCCGACGCCCGACTGTGGCATTATTATTCCGCATTTTCCGCTCGAGGAGTCTTTCAGACACTCGTTTGGCACCCGCATTAATATTCCGCATTTTCCGCTCGAGGAGTCTTTCAGACACTCGTTTGGCACCAGTATTACTATTCTGCAGTTTCCGCTCGAGGCGTCATTCAGACCGTCGCTTGGCACCCAGTATTTATTACCGCTATGTCTAATCGCACCGGTTAACTTGTTCATATGCTTCATGTTTACATTTGTTATATCTTATGTCCGAACTGTCTTGCGAGTACTTTCATAGTACTCACCTGGCTTGTTGATTTGGCCAGATGTTGACGAAGGCGATCTCTTGGATGAAGAGTTTGATAGCGCGTCCGATGCCTAGAGGAATCCCAGTCAGTCCTGCGCGATCCCGGACATTGGTCACTTGTATTGTATACGCTTCCGCCACCCGCAATAAGTCTCCTCGAGCCTCACTCCGACGCTCGAAGAGCTGCAGTCTTCTGGAATCATATCACTCGCTTCGCGGTGATATTTCCACCACCGTTATTATCGTAAGTTAGTAGTTTGCCACCCTATCCGCCGTCTTGTTTTAGCCGCGTGCATGTAATAAATTGTTGGGCAGTCTCTGCTCAACCTTGTATTATATTTAGTACTCCTGGTATTTTTCTTCTATGACCAAGATATTGTCTACCAGTGAAAAGGAATTCTTCCTCGCTGGTCCGTAAAAGGGATTGGTCTCTCAATAAATATTTTATTGAAAAACCGGTCGTGACAGCTCGCCAATCATTGGGCAAGTCCACCACAGTCCATACTTTGTTCTCATACGTGGATCCTATCTCAGATTTCATGGCCTCAAGCCATTTTTTGGAATCCGGGCTCATCATATCTTCTTCATAGTTCGTAGGTTCGCCGTTGTTTAACAACATGACCTCCAGGACTGGATTACCATACCACTCTGGTGCGGAACGTACCTGTCACAGCCCCAGATCAGCCCTTGTTTGACTTTGCTTGTTCCTCATGTCATCATGTTTAATTTTCAAAGAAACTTGAAATGGGGATGTTGAAACCCTAGCACCAAATGCATTCAACTAGGTTCAAATAAACAATATTTTCAATGAACCCAAATGCCCTTTAGAAAAGTTCATGATTTTTGTTAAAGGTGAAAACCTCTGCCAAAAATGATGCACCTATTTCTAGGCCATCCTGGATTTTTGAATTAAATCTTATTGTATTTGACTTTTTGGCATTTAAATGCTATAAATAATTTAAATGTTCAAATAATGTTGGAACTATTTTTGGGCCACTGAAATAATTCAGCAAGTGTCCATGAATATTTTCAGGATTTTAGGAAATGCCTTGGTATTTTTCCTAAGCTCAAAACAGAGGCAAATAATTAGAAAACAAAAACAAATTAGAAAACAGAAGAGAGGGAGAGCTTACCTGGCCTCACCTGTGCAGCCACCAGAGGGGCCAGCCCACCACTGTAGCGGCCCAGCCCAGCTAGGCCCCCCGTGTCGTCTTCCTCCCTGGACAGAAGGACGAGCGCGTGCTCGCTGCACGCTAGCCACACGCCTCGCCAGCTCCTGCTTGCCGCCGAGGGCCTGGATGCCTCCATGCGTCGCCACGCAGCCCCCCCCCAACTCTCTCACTCTCTCTCGACCTCTTTTTCCTTCTCTGCTCTCTCTCCCTCTCTGCCCGAGCGGAGCTCGTCGACGCCACTCGCCGTTGTCGTGGCCACTGAGCCCCCCTCGCCTAGCTAGGATGCCCAGCAGCTCCGCCACCTCGCGCTACGCCTCTCCACCTAAATAAGCCACTCTGGACGCCCTGCAACGACTGCACCATCATCGTCTTCGAGCTTCGGCCGCCGGCAACCCCACCGTCGATTCGACGCCGTCCGTGCCTCCTCGAGCTCGCCGAGAAGCTCTTCGTGACCGCGGTGAGCCCCGGGTCATTTCCCCCTAACCCTGTCCCCGTTTGGTTGCCGTAGCACCATTCCCCACGAGCACCGAAGCCGCCGTCCGCCATTGCCGCTGCACGCATAGCCTCCGTGCTCCCCTGGCCTCACCGCGCTGCTCTTAGTGCTCCCCGTGCCTAGCAGGTGCTGCCCAGCCCCTCCATTTGCTCATTGATACACCGTAGCGACGCGCCCGTGCACCACCGAACAACGCCGCCGCCAAAGATCGTCGCCGGCATGAATTCCGGTGACCCCGCGACCTCTCACTTGGTCATTTGGATGCGCAAGATCAAGGGCTATCCCCTGGTGCCCTCAGCGTGCCAAGCCGACGCCTCTAGCGCAAGTCCGGCGTGCCCCGCCGTGTTCTGTGGTCGCCGCCGGCTGAACTCCGACGACCGATGACGTGGACGTCATTAGGCGCTAACCCAACCAGCTAATCACCCTAACAGCCACTGACAGCGGGCCCTACCGCAGGGTCAAACCCAGTCAGCATTTGGTTTGACCGCGTTTAGCCCCTGTGTCACTGACATATGGACCACACCTGTCAGGTTTGACTCTGGTTAGGCGTTGTTGACCAGCTGACGTCACAGTGATGCAGTGCTGACGCAATAAATCATTTTCTGGATTTATTGTTATTCAGAAAATTCCAGAAAATAGTATAAACTTCTAAAAATCATATAAAATCAACCGTAGCTCAGAATGAAATAATTTATATATGAAAAATGATCAGAAAAATACAATCTATCCATCTGTATCATTTTCATGCATGTAAAACTAAGTTATACCTGCTGTATAGGTGAAAACATGATAATGACATTATAAATGCTAAATATGGAGTTTGCATATGAACCCTTAGTTCATATGGACCTCATTTAAACTGTTGCTAGATGCATTAGTGTAAATCATAACATTCTTGACATGTCATGACCATGCACCATATTGTCGCATTGCATTGATTGTGTCCTTCTCTGTTTGCCGGTAACCGTCCCCTCTCAGTAGCCGATGCTCCGATGACGTGATCGATGACACCGATGAAGAACTATAATATCTTCAGAAGTGCCAGGCAAGCAAAACCCCCTTGTCCATTCCGATACAAACCCACTCTCTCTCGCTCCTGCTCTCTTTTACTGCATTAGGACAACAACGATTCATCTGTTACTTGCTGCGGTAGTTGAACCCCTTATCCTCTGCATGACCTGTCATTGCCACAGTAAATAGATGAAACCCACTAGCATGAGTAGGAGTTGTTTGAGCCCTGGTGTGCCTACTCATTCATGCTTGTTTGTCATGCCTGCTATTGCTTAGAGTTGTGTCAGGTCTGATTCATCGGGGATGAGTTGGAATGGTGATGAACATGTCCTACTGTGTGTGAGCTAAGTGTGTGAACACGTTTTGGTAAAGGTAGCGGTGAGAGGCCATGTAGGAGTACATGGTGGGTTGTCTCATTGCAGCCGTCCTCAGGAACTGAATTCTGTGTTTGTGATCCATGATACAGTTACTACCACGCATTGGGCCCGAAACCAATGGACCCTCTCGGCTTCTTAATCACCCTTGTCCTCTGTCCAGGAGTTGCAAGTAGTTTCTGGTGTTTGTAGTATGCTGGAGGCCGTGGGCAGCGCTGACCGGAGGGGTGGGCTGTGATGCGGTAGGCACGTGGCCGGGCATGCCGGGCGCCCGTTTGGTGTCTCGGAACCCCGCACACATCGTTCGGGGCCGTATGTGGAAACCTCGGCCGGACTCCCTGCGGATGGAACCTGAATAGGCGATAAACCTGGACTAGAGACTTGAGTGTTTAGGTAGGCTGTGGCCGACACCCTCGCTGGGCTTCCGCTTGAAGGTTGCCGAGTACATGTCGTGTAAAGTGGATACTCTAAAATGCGCAAGTTAAGCGTGAGTGCTATGGATGGCGTTCTCGTAGGGAGACGGGAGCGGATCCATAGTGGATTATTGATATGGTGATTATGTGGACTCGTGTGCGCCACCTCAAAGAGTTACTTGCAGTCATAGTTTAGGATAGCCACCGAGTCAAAGCTGGCTTGCTGCAGTCAAACTCCACCACCCCCTTTGTTGATACCGATGCATATGTAGCTAGTTCTGATGTAAGTCTTGCTGGGTACATTTGTACTCACGTTTGCCTATTTTATGTTTTGCAGAGAGACGCCAGTCTCGCTAGTAGTTCCGTGTGGACTTCGACGTTTAGCTTGATACCTCAGCTACGATCTTGTGCCCTCGGCAGGATCTGGTAGATAGTCAGGCTTCTCAGCCTTTTTTCATTTGTAGATGTCTGTACTCAGACATGTTAAGCTTTTGCATGTGTTTGACTTGTATGCTCTGAATGTTGGGTCATGAGACCCATGTTTGTAATATCTGGCTCTTCGGAGCCTAATGAATAAATACTCTGAGTCGTAGAGTCTTGTTGTGATGCCATGTTGTATTTCCACATATCGAGCATATTGTGTGTATGATTGAAATGCTTGGTATGTGTGGGATCCGACAACCTAGTTGTTTATCCTTGGTAGCCTCTCTTATGGGGAAATGTAGTCTTGTGCTTCCTTGAGCCATAGTAGTCCGCTACAGCCCGGTTCACCGGAGTCCTGCTAGCCCAGCACTACTGCTCCGGAACACTTGACTGGCCGGCATGTGATTCACTTCGTTCCTGTGTCTGTCCCTCCGGGGAAATGTCACACGGTGACATCCGGAGTCCTGCCTAGCCTGCTACAGCCCGGGTTCCCGGAGTCCTGTTAGCCCAGTGCTACAGCCTGGATTCACACGGTGCTGACCGACATGCTCGATGTTGATTCATGTATGCATGTCCCCGTAAGTTAGTGCCACTTTGGGTTCACGACTAGTCATGTCGGCCCGGGTTCTCTGTCATATGGATGCTAGCGACATTATCATATACGTGAGCCAAAAGGCGCAAACGGTCCCGGGCCATGGTAAGGCGACACCCATGGGAATACCGTGCATGAGGCCGCAAAGTGATATGAGGTGTTACAGGCTAGATCGGTGTGACTTAGAATCGGGGTCCTGACAGCGTTGGTATCAGAGCCTGACTGCCTGTAGGATTACCAAGCCAAACTGGTCAAAGTTGAGTCTAGAAATGCTTTAGTTATATAAGGGAATTGATTGTGGAAGGGAACGTAGGTCTCTTTTTACTCCTTTACCTTATGCCCTTCTGATCTGAGTCACCCTCTTCTCTTCTACGGGGATTTAGAACTAGGCTTCTCATCTTTCTATCAGGATCACGTGTTACTAATCCGTAGACTTATAGGATTGTTGGTTTCAAGCCTCAGTTCAGTCTCTACTACTTCCGTATGTTAACTGTTGATCTCGGAACCTTGATATTGTGCTTCTGGGTGGTTACGCCACCATTTTTGCAGGATGTCTCAATTCTTTTGAGCATTTACAGCCGTTATGCTGTCCGAGTCATCCCAGGTTCCTAAATGGTCTGATGCATTTGCAAATCCTTTCCGTCCGTTCTCGATGTTCCTTTGGGCCAGATTAACCACACTAATCGTCGAGTTGAGGTACTCCGTTACCTCGTCGTGTATGTTGGAGTTATTATTATGACCCTAGGTGTCTTAGAGGACCACTTAGTAATCTAGCAATGCTCGCATCCCCAGTGTGATGATTCTGGCCACTATTCTCGAAAGCATCCCGTGATGCCATTTAGTTAGTAGGCATTCTATTTCTGGGTTCTTGAACCCAAGATTCACTCTACTTAACTCGTGTAGCTAGTGTTTGCTCGTTCCTTTAGGATATTAGTAACCTTGCATTAGTCCTCGAGCTCCGAGGTATCTCCTTCTTCCAATACCATGAACCATTATGGCAGAAGTTCTTTTAACCAAAAGATCACAACCAGGGTGCTCTTGAGGAGTACTCCATTCATATTGTGACACTGCCAGTCCTACCTTTCTGCATGGGTTATCTAGAAGAAACTTGTTGGACTTGGTTCGACATACTAATCTATGCATCCACAACTCAGAAAACCATATGTTCCTTTGAGTTGTCCCTCTTTAGTTATTTTCTGGCCCTCGTCTATCAATTGATAGTCAGGAGTAATTGTGCATTTGTGTTATCGATGCCTATTATTCTTGTGGTCTGTCAAGCCATTCTAATCCGGAATGACTAGGAGAAACAAACTCCAGTACCTCGTCCATCTCTGGGATTGGGTCAAAGTAGTTGTTTTCCATAGATCAAATGCCTAACCAGCTTTTGTTCTGTTCTACCTACGAGTATTACCCTCTTTATGTCAGGAATCTCATGAGGATTGCACCAACCCTTATGAATTCTTGTTGCAGTGATACTTCTGGCCATCGTTATTCATTCCTCGGTCTCCGTGTTATTGTAACCGGAATAGTGACAAGTGAATCGTGGTGTGTGAAATCTATACTCCTAGCAACTCCGTTGCTTGGTAGTTAAAGGACAATAATTTCATCCTTAGCGTGTTGGTTATTGAATCACCATCCTGAGGTTGATCGTGCTACCTAGTCCATATTCCCGGTGTACTTTTCGATCAATGAGTTAGGATAGTGTCAGTCCTTGCTTATTCGGTCATATCGTCTTGCCCTGAAAAGCAAGATTGTTCTCGATCTTACTAACATGTCGGTGGATCGTGATTTTCCAAATATCTTCTTGGAAGTACCACCAGGTTGTCCCTGACCGATATGTTGAGTTTGTGAACAAGTTGGTTTTCCAATAAACCACCCCTTCTCCAAGAATCTGTGTTGGATACCCCTGAGCTAGTTGGTCAAGCTAAACAACAACTTGGAGAGTTGGAAGATAAAAGGTTGTCTAACTTAGTTCATTTCCAAAGGGATATCTTGTGTCTGTGTGTGTGTTGAAGAAAGATGATATCTTCATTGATTGATCCTCGTGATCAATTGTTGGATCTATTGTCTTACCCAAATCTTTGATTTGCGTATGGGATATCATCAAATCAAGTCAGAACCAATGATATGCATAATGTTGTCTTACTCGTGGTTGATCCCTCGAGCATACACCATTACATCCTTTGGTATGACCAGTGCTATCACCATGTTCACATAGTTATGGAATTACATTTATATGGAAACCTGGATGAATTGTTGTTAAGCCCATTGACAACATTTTCATCTTGTCCATGATTCATGTTGAACATCTAAGTTAGTGTTGGAAACTTTTGAAAGCATTTTCTTTGTGCTAGTTCATGAAGCCTATGTTTGGATGAAAGGAGTGACTTCCTCTAATTCATGTGCATTTGATGCAAGTTGCCGCCGTGAATTTGAGAAAGCATGTTTCTACCTCCTCTGGAATCATCCCAAGTCAGTTATGCACGTGCGAAGTATTCCGTGGTCTGTTAGACTGATCATCGTCATTCCATATGAATTCTCTAGCACACCAAGCCACTAACTGACTTGTTCAAGGAGAAGGAGTTCCTTCATAAGAGCTAATCCGGACTTATGAAAGAACTTCGATATCCTCGTTGATGGTTCCCAACCAGAACTCGGTAGTGTTTTATTATAAGACTACCATGTGATCATGCTTGTCTGGGACAACGTGCTCACATGTTTGTAGCAGAACCAGCTCATGTTTTGGAGCTTACTACCGTAATCCATCTCCCGAGAATCTTGCAACGTCTTCTCGTCGATTTGTGTTGCAAACTTTAATTTTCTTTATAGACTTGACGAGTCTGGAATATTCTGACACCAACCAGATCTAAATCTCAGGCAGACATGATGGTTGGAACATTCCCAAGAACTACAATATTGGTCTCTCGTTAATCGTTAAAGTGGATGTCGTGGCCAACACACCCAGCCGGAAGACCTATTATTGTAGTATCTTGATTAAGGAAGTTGGCCACCTCCCCATAAGGATTTCGTAGGATTTACTTCCGTAGTTATTCCTTATGGATTCTTGTGCTCCCGAAGTCTGACCTTTTACTTGATGTTCTAGATACCAAACCATATCAATAAATGGGTTACGCTAGCACATCAAGGAGAACATTAGAAGTGGAGTGCTAAATGTCTCTCGGTCGATCATCCAGATTGCTTCTTTGGAATTGCTAAGGAAAAATCTGAGAAAGTGTTGTCCTCCTTTGCACCTGCATCCTCCATCACCATTCATCATGGTAGTATGATGTGTTGCCAGGATCCTCGACACGGATGTTGGTAAAACCTTGATGAATATGGAAATGCTCAAGTTCTTGAGAGCACGCACAAGCGCTAGGTGTTTTCACCGGCACTAACTGGGATTGCCCCAGTTTCCTCGATTATGCTATAACCTTTCAAACAGTGGATTCACTCTCTACTGTTGAGCTTCTCCCCTGTTACTAAAATCATTCCAGCATTTGCATTATGTTCCCAGTTTGCACCGTCATTGTGCCGTCCTACTATGGACTACCCTTCTCAGTAATTACTGATCAAGATCATCTTCAAGTGGTCTTACCATAAGTCCCATTCATTTCCGATGATATATAAAAAAAATCATCCATTTTGTTGTCTTCAACAAGGTATTCCACATCGTCCATTCTAGCCCGAGTGTGTCGTTCTCCCGAACTCCGCCAGACGATTGTTGTGATTGCCTTAGGCTAGTATAAAGAGTTTCAATGATCTTAGGATCAAAAGTAATTCTTTTGCCACTTAAGGAATAGTTCTACGAGTCACCTTCCCCAAGGTGCCCCGTTATGGAATCGTGGCAATTATCTCCTCGCTACTTTGAAACCATGCACCATCTTATTCAACGTGGAATTGTGTTTATCAACTTGAATCTTCGTTCTCTGTTTCACTTCATCCCTCTCTCGATGTATGTGTTGAGTCTCAGCTCAAGAGATACCCAACGTCGCATTCCGTGAGTTGATCGTGAGTTGCTCGATCTTTAAGGAGATCGATTTCTATAGAGTTTCCCTTGTCGTCATTGTGTCGGATGAAGATCTCGAAAGCAAAGACGTCAACGTTAATTGAAGCAACGGATCAACATCTTCGCGAAGAGCAATTGGATCATGAAGATCGTGTTAGCTTTGTGTACCCTCTGTCTTCTTACCTCACATCTTGAATCTCGGGACGAGATTCTAGTTTAGTGGGGGTGAGCTGTCACAGCCCCAGATCAGCCCTTGTTTGACTTTGCTTGTTCCTCATGTCATCATGTTTAATTTTCAAAGAAACTTGAAATGGGGATGTTGAAACCCAGCACCAAATGCATTCAACTAGGTTCAAATAAACAATATTTTCAATGAACCCAAATGCCCTTTAGAAAAGTTCATGATTTTTGTTAAAGGTGAAAACCTCTGCCAAAAATGATGCACCTATTTCTAGGCCATCCTGGATTTTTGAATTAAATCTTATTGTATTTGACTTTTGGGCATTTAAATGCTATAAATAATTTAAATGTTCAAATAATGTTGGAACTATTTTTGGGCCACTGAAATAATTCAGCAAGTGTCCATGAATATTTTCAGGATTTTAGGAAATGCCTTGGTATTTTTCCTAAGCTCAAAACAGAGGCAAATAATTAGAAAACAAAAACAAATTAGAAAACAGAAGAGAGGGAGAGCTTACCTGGCCTCACCTGTGCAGCCACCAGAGGGGCCAGCCCACCACTGTAGCGGCCCAGCCCAGCTAGGCCCCCCCTGTCGTCTTCCTCCCTGGACAGAAGGACGAGCGCGTGCTCGCTGCACGCTGGCCACACGCCTCGCCAGCTCCTGCTTGCCGCCGAGGGCCTGGATGCCTCCATGCGTCGCCACGCAGCCCCCCCCAACTCTCTCACTCTCTCTCGACCTCTTTTTCCTTCTCTGCTCTCTCTCCCTCTCTGCCCGAGCGGAGCTCGTCGACGCCGCTTGCCGTTGTCGTGGCCACTGAGCCCCCCTCGCCTAGCTAGGATGCCCAGCAGCTCCGCCACCTCGCGCTACGCCTCTCCACCTAAATAAGCCACTCCGGACGCCCTGCAACGACTGCACCGTCATCGTCTTCGAGCTTCGGCTGCCGGCAACCCCACCGTCGATTCGACGCCGTCCGTGCCTCCCCGAGCTCGCCGAGAAGCTCTTCGTGACCGCTGTGAGCCCCGGGTCATTCCCCCTAACCCTGTCCCCGTTTGGTTGCCGTAGCACCATTCCCCACGAGCACCGAAGCCGCCGTCCGCCATTGCCGCTGCACGCATAGCCTCCGTGCTCCCCTGGCCTCACCGCGCTGCTCTTAGTGCTCCCCGTGCCTAGCAGGTGCTGCCCAGCCCCTCCATTTGCTCACTGATACACCGTAGCGACGCGCCCGTGCACCACCGAACACCGCCGCCGCCAAAGATTGTCGCCGGCATGAATTCCGGTGACCCCGCGACCTCTCACCGTGTCCTTTGGATGCGCAAGATCAAGGGCTATCCCCTGGTGCCCTCAGCGTGCCAAGCCGACGCCTCTAGCGCAAGTCCGGCGTGCCCTGCCGTGTTCTGTGGTCGCCGCCGGCTGAACTCCGGCGACCGATGACGTGGACGTCATTAGGCGCTAACCCAACCAGCTAATCACCCTAACAGCCACTGACAGCGGGCCCTACCGCAGGGTCAAACCCAGTCAGCATTGGGTTTGACCGCGTTTAGCCCCTGTGTCACTAACATATGGACCACACCTGTCAGGTTTGACTCTGGTTAGGCGCTGTTGACCAGCTGACGTCACAGTGATGCAGTGCTGACGCAATAAATCATTTTCTGGATTTATTGTTATTCAGAAAATTCCAGAAAATAGTATAAACTTCTAAAAATCATATAAAATCAACCGTAGCTCAGAATGAAATAATTTATATATGAAAAATGATCAGAAAAATACAATCTATCCATCTGTATCATTTTCATGCATGTAAAACTAAGTTATACCTGCTGTATAGGTGAAAACATGATAATGACATTATAAATGCTAAATATGGAGTTTGCATATGAACCCTTAGTTCATATGGACCTCATTTAAACTGTTGCTAGATGCATTAGTGTAAATCATAACATTCTTGACATGTCATGACCATGCACCATATTGTCGCATTGCATTGATTGTGTCCTTCTCTGTTTGCCGGTAACCGTCCCCTCTCAGTAGCCGATGCTCCGATGACGTGATCGATGACACCGATGAAGAACTATAATATCTTCAGAAGTGCCAGGCAAGCAAAACCCCCTTGTCCATTCCGATACAAACCCACTCTCTCTCGCTCCTGCTCTCTTTTACTGCATTAGGACAACAACGATTCATCTGTTACTTGCTGCGGTAGTTGAACCCCTTATCCTCTGCATGACCTGTCATTGCCACAGTAAATAGATGAAACCCACTAGCATGAGTAGGAGTTGTTTGAGCCCTGGTGTGCCTACTCATTCATGCTTGTTTGTCATGCCTGCTATTGCTTAGAGTTGTGTCAGGTCTGATTCATCGGGGATGAGTTGGAATGGTGATGAACATGTCCTACTGTGTGTGAGCTAAGTGTGTGAACACGTTTTGGTAAAGGTAGCGGTGAGAGGCCATGTAGGAGTACATGGTGGGTTGTCTCATTGCAGCCGTCCTCAGGAACTGAATTCTGTGTTTGTGATCCATGATACAGTTACTACCACGCATTGGGCCCGAAACCAATGGACCCTCTCGGCTTCTTAATCACCCTTGTCCTCTGTCCAGGAGTTGCAAGTAGTTTCTGGTGTTTGTAGTATGCTGGAGGCCGTGGGCAGCGCTGACCGGAGGGGTGGGCTGTGATGCGGTAGGCACGTGGCCGGGCATGCCGGGCGCCCGTTTGGTGTCTCGGAACCCCGCACACATCGTTCGGGGCCGTATGTGGAAACCTCGGCCGGACTCCCTGCGGATGGAACCTGAATAGGCGATAAACCTGGACTAGAGACTTGAGTGTTTAGGTAGGCTGTGGCCGACACCCTCGCTGGGCTTCCGCTTGAAGGTTGCCGAGTACATGTCGTGTAAATGGCGGTAAGTGGTGAGAGCGTGTGTGTTGAAGTACACCCCTGCAGGGTTAACATCATCTATTCGAATAGCCGTGTCCGCGGAAATGGACTTCTGGGTTGCCTATAACAGTTCATAGACAAGTGAAAGTGGATACTCTAAAATGCGCAAGTTAAGCGTGAGTGCTATGGATGGCGTTCTCGTAGGGAGACGGGAGCGGATCCATAGTGGAGTATTGATATGGTGATTATGTGGACTCGTGTGCGCCACCTCAAAGAGTTACTTGCAGTCATAGTTTAGGATAGCCACCGAGTCAAAGTTGGCTTGCTGCAGTCAAACTCCACCACCCCCTTTGTTGATACCGATGCATATGTAGCTAGTTCTGATGTAAGTCTTGCTGGGTACATTTGTACTCACATTTGCCTATTTTCTGTTTTGCAGAGAGACGCCAGTCTCGCTAGTAGTTCCGTGTGGACTTCGACGTTTAGCTTGATACCTCAGCTACGATCTTGTGCCCTCGGCAGGATCTGGTAGATAGTCAGGCTTCTCAGCCTTTTTTCATTTGTAGATGTCTGTACTCAGACATGTTAAGCTTCTGCATGTGTTTGACTTGTATGCTCTGAATGTTGGGTCATGAGACCCATGTTTGTAATATCTGGCTCTTCGGAGCCTAATGAATAAATACTCTGAGTCGTAGAGTCTTGTTGTGATGCCATGTTGTATTTCCACATATCGAGCATATTGTGTGTATGATTGAAATGCTTGGTATGTGTGGGATCCGACAACCTAGTTGTTTATCCTTGGTAGCCTCTCTTATGGGGAAATGTAGTCTTGTGCTTCCTTGAGCCATAGTAGTCCGCTACAGCCCGGTTCACCGGAGTCCTGCTAGCCCAGCACTACTGCTCCGGAACACTTGACTGGCCAGCATGTGATTCACTTCGTTCCTGTGTCTGTCCCTCCGGGGAAATGTCACGCGGTGACATCCGGAGTCCTGCCTAGCCTGCTACAGCCCGGGTTCCCGGAGTCCTGTTAGCCCAGTGCTACAGCCTGGATTCACACGGTGCTGACCGACATGCTCGATGTTGATTCATGTATGCCTGTCCCCGTAAGTTAGTGCCACTTTGGGTTCACGACTAGTCATGTCGGCCCGGGTTCTCTGTCATATGGATGCTAGCGACATTATCATATACGTGAGCCAAAAGGCGCAAACGGTCCCGGGCCATGGTAAGGCGACACCCGTGGGAATACCGTGCGTGAGGCCGCAAAGTGATATGAGGTGTTACAGGCTAGATCGGTATGACTTAGAATCGGGGTCCTGACAGTACCCTAGTCGACCTACAAAGTTCAGTAGTAACTTGATCCGAAGTTTCATGATCATCGTCATTAGCTTCCTCTTCAGTTGGTGTAGGCATCACGGGAACTACTTTCTGTGATGTGCTACTTTCCAATTGGAGAGAAGGTATGATTACCTCATCAAGTTCTACTTTCCTCCCACTCACTGCTTTCGAGAGAAACTCCTTCTCTAGAAAGGACCCTGCTACCTCTTGAGCACTGCGTTGGTTTTCCCTTGAAGAGGAAAGGGTGATGCAGTAAAGCAGCGTAAGTATTTCCCTCAGTTTTTGAGAACCAAGGTATCAATCCAGTAGGAGGCCACGCACGAGTCCCTCGCACCTACACAAACAAATAAGTCCTTGCAACCAACGCAATAAAGGGGTTGTCAATCCCTTCACGGTCACTTACGAGAGTGAGATCTGATAGATATGATTAGATAATATTTTTGGTATTTTTATAATAAAGATGCAAAGTAAAATAAAAGGCAATGAAAATAGCTAAGTGTTGAAAGATTAATATGATGAAAAATAGACCCGGGGGCCATCGGTTTCACTAGTGTCTTCTCTCGAGAGCATAAGTATTACGGTGGGTAAACAAATTACTGTTGAGGAATTGACAAAATTGAGCATAGTTATGAGAATATCTAGGTATGATCATGTATATAGGCATCATGTCCAAGACAAGTAGACCAACTCCTGCTTGCATCTACTACTATTACTCCACACATCGACCGCTATCCAGCATGCATCTAGAGTATTAAGTTCATAAGAACAGAGTAAAGCTTTGAGTAAGATGACATGATGTAGAGGGATAAACTCATGCAATATGATATAAACCCCATCTTGTTATCCTCGATGGCAACAATACAATACGTGCCTTGCTGCCCCTACTGTCACTCGGAAAGGACACCGCAAGATTGAACCCAAAGCTAAGCACTTCCCCTATTCCAAGAAAGATCAATCTAGTAGGCCAAACCAAACTGATAATTCGAAGAGACTTGCAAAGATAACCAATCATACATAAAAGAATTCAACGAAGATTCAAATATTGTTCATAGATAAACTTGATCATAAACCCACAATTCATCGGTCTCAACAAACACACCGCAAAAGAAGATTACATCGAATAGATCTCCACAAGAGAGGTGGAGAACATTGTATTGAGATCCATAAAGAGAGAAGAAGCCATCTAGCTAATAACTATGAACCCGAAGGTTTGAGGTAAACTACTCACACATCATCGGAGAGGCTATGGTGTTGATGTAGAAGCCCTCCGTGATCGATGCCCCCTCCGGCGGAGCTCCGGAAAAGGCCCCAAGATGGGATCTCACGGGTACAGAAGGTTGCGGCGGTGGAATTAGGTTTTTGGCTCCGTATCTGGTAGTTTGGGGGTACGTAGGTATATATATAGGAGGAAGAAGTACGTCGGTGGAGCAACATGGGGCCCACGAGGGTGGAGGGCACGCCCGGGGGGGTCCCTCGTGCCTTCCTGGTTGATGTCTTGACGTAGGGTACAAGTCCTCTGGATCACATTCGTTCCAAAAATCACGTTCCCGAAGGTTTCATTCCGTTTGGACTCCGTTTGATATTCTTTTTCTGTGAAACTCTGAAATAGGCAAAAACAACAATTCTGGGCTGGGCCTCCGGTTAATAGGTTAGTCCCAAAAATAATATAAAAGTGTATAATAAAGCCCAATAATGTCCAAAACAGAATATAATATAGCATGGAACAATAAAAAATTATAGATACGTTAGAGACGTATCAAGCATCCCCAAGCTTAATTCCTGCTCGTCCTCGAGTAGGTAATGATAAAAACAATTTTTTTGATGTGGAATGTTACTTGGCATAATTTCAATGTAATTCTCTTAATTGTGGTATGAATATTCAGATCCGAAAGATTCAAGACAAAAGTTTAATATTGACATAAAAATAATAATACTTCAACCATACTAACTAAGCAATTATGTCTTCTCAAAATAACATGGCCAAAGAAAGTTATCCCTACAAAATCATATAGTCTGGCTATGCTCTATCTTCACCACACAAAGTATTTAAATCATGCACAACCCCGATGACAAGGCAAGCAATTGTTTCATACTTTTGATGTTCTCAAACTTTTTCAATCTTCACGCAATACATGAGCGTGAGCCATGGACATAGCACTATATGTGGAATAGAATGGTGGTTGTGGAGAAGACAAAAAGGAGAAGATAGTCTCACATCAACTAGGCGTATCAACGGGCTATGGAGATGCCCATTAATAGATATCAATGTGAGTGAGTAGGGATTGCCATGCAGCGGATGCACTAGAGCTATAAATATATGAAAGCTCAACAAAAGGAACTAAGTGGGTGTGCATCCAACTCGCTTGCTCACGAAGACCTAGGGCATTTTGAGGAAGCCCATCATTGGAATATACAAGCCAAGTTCTATAATGAAAGATTGCCACTAGTATATGAAAGTGACAACATAGGAGACTCTCTATCATGAAGATCATGGTGCTACTTTGAAGCACAAGTGTGGTAAAAGGATAGTAGCATTGTCCCTTCTCTCTTTTTCTCTCATTTTTTTATTTTACTTATTTGGGCCTTTTCTCTTTTTATGGCCTCTTTTTTTTAGTCCGGAGTCTCATCCCGACTTGTGGGGGAATCATAGTCTCCATCATCCTTTCCTCACTTGGGACAATGCTCTAAAAAATGATGATCATCACACTTTTATTTACTTACAACTCAACAATTAAAACTCAATACTTAGAACAAAATATGACTCTATGTGAATGCCTCCGGCGGTGTACAAGGATATGCAATGACTCATGAGTGACATGTATGAAAAAATTATGAAGATGGCTTTGCCACAAATACAATGTCAACTACATGATCATGCAAAGCAATATGACAATGATGGAGTGTGTCATAATAAACGGAATGGTGAAAAGTTGCATGGCAATATATCTCGGAATGGCTATGGAAATGCCATGGTAGGTAGGTATGGTGGCTGTTTTGAGGAAGGTATATGGTGGGTGTATGATACCGGCGAAAAGTGCGCGGTATTAGAGAGGCTAGCAATGGTGGAAGGAAGAAAGTGCGTATAATCCATGGACTCAACATTAGTCATAAAGAACTCATATACTTATTGCAAAAATCTAGAAGTTATCAAAGCAAAGTATTACGCGCATGCTCCTAGGGGGATAGATTGGTAGGAAAAGACCATCACTCGTCCCCGACCGCCACTCATAAGGAAGACAATCAATAAATAAATCATGCTCCGACTTCATCACATAACGGTTCACCATACGTGCATGCTATGGGAATCAGAAACTTTAACACAAGTATTTCTCAAATTCACAACTACTCAACTAGCATGACTCTAATATCACCATATTTATATCTCAAAACAATTATCAAGTATCAAACTTCTCATAGTATCCAACACACTCATAAGAAAAAAATTATTAATCTCGAATGCCTAACATAATTAAAGCAAATTACCACGCTGTTTTGTAGCACTCTCAAAATAAAATAAGTGAAGAATGATAGAACAATAGTTTCTATAAAACAAAACAACCGTCGTGCTCTAAAAGATATAAGTGAAGCACTAGAGCAAAAACTATTTAACTCGGAAGATATAAGTGAAGCACATAGAGTATTCTAACAATTTCTGAATCATGTGTGTCTCTCTCAAAAGGTGTGTACATCAAGGATGATTGTGGCAAACTAACAAATAAAGACTCAAATAATACAAGACGCTCCAAGCAAAACACATATCATGTGGTGAATAAAAATATAGCTCCAAGTAAAGTTACCCATGGAAGTAGACGAAAGAGGGGATGCCTTCCGGGGCATCCCCAAGCGTTGGATTTTAGGTGTCCTTAGATTATCTTGGGGTGCCATGGGCATACCCAAGCTTAGTCTCTTGCCACTCCTTGTTCCATAATCCATCAAATCTTTTACCCAAAACTTGAAAACTTCACAACACAAAACTCAGCAGAAAATCTCGTGAGCTCCGTTAGCGAAAGAAATAAAACACCACTTCAAGGTACTGTAATGAACTCATTCTTTATTTATATTGGTGTTAAACCTACTGTATTCCAACTTATATATGGTTTATAAACTATTTTACTAGCCATAGATTCATCAAAATAAGCAAACAACACACGAAAAACAGAATCTGTCAAAAACAGAACAGTCTGTAGTAATCTGTAACTAACGCAAACTTCTGGAACTCCACAAATTCAGGAAAAATAGGAAGACCTAGACAATTTGTTTATTGATCAGCAGAAATTGGAATCAATATTTTATCACGTTCTGGTGATTTTTAACAATTATTTTCGTGAACAGAAAGTTTCTGGAGTTTTCAGCAAGATCAAATAACTATCATCCAAGAAGATCCTATAGGTTAAACTTGGCACAAACACTAATTAAAACATAAAACTCATCTAACCAGAGGCTAGATAAAATATTTATTCCTAAACAGAAGCAAGAAGCAAAAACTAAAATAAAATTGGGTTGCCTCCCAACAAGCGCTATCGTTTAACGCCCCTAGCTAGGCATAATAGCAAGGATAGATCTAGGTATTGCCATCTTTGGTAGCCAATCCATAAGTGGCTCTCATAATAGATCCATAAGGTAATTTTATTTTCTTTCTAGGTAAGTGTTCCATGCCTTTCCTTAATGGAAATTGGAATCTAATATTTCCTTCCTTCATATCAATAATTGCACCAATCGTTCTAAGGAAAGGTCTACCAAGAATAATAGGACACGAAGGGTTGCAATCTATATCAAGAACGATCAAATCTACGTGCACATAGTTCCTATTTGCAACAATAATAACATCATTAATTCTTCCCATAGGTTTCTTAATATTTGAATCCGCAAGGTGCAAGTTTAAAGAACAATCATCAAAATCACGGAAACCTAGCAAATCACACAAAGTCTTTGGAATCGTGGAAACACTAGCACCCAAATCACACAAAGCATAGAATTCATGATCTTTAATTTTAATTTTAATAGTAGGTTCCCACACATCATAGAGTTTTCTAGGGATAGAAACTTCCAACTCAAGTTTTTCTTCATAAGATTGCATCAAAGCATCAACGATATGTTTGGTAAAAGCTTTATTTTGACTATAAGCATGTGGAGAATTTAGCACGGACTGCAACAAGGAAATACAATCTATCAAATAGCAATTATCATAATTAAATTCCTTGAAATCCAAAATAGTGGGTTTATTAATATCTAGAGTTTTGATCTCTTCAATCCCACTTTTACCAATTTTTGCATCAAGATCTAAAAACTCCGAATTTTTGGAACGCCTTCTAGGTAAAGGTGGATCATATTCAGTCCCATCATTATCAAGATTCATATTGCAAAACAAAGATTTAATAGGGGACACATCAATAACTTTTAGATCTTCATCTTTATTTTCATAGAAACTAAAGAACACACTTTCACAAAACAATCTTTCTTAGCACGCATCCTAGCGGTTCTTTCTTTGCACTCGTCAATGGAAATTCTCATGGCTTTGAGAGACTCATTGATATCATGCTTAGGAGGAATAGATCTAAGTTTCAAAGAATCAACATCAAGAGAAATTCTATCAACGTTCCTAGCTAATTCATCAACTTTAAGCAATTTTTCTTCATGCAGAGCATTGAAATTCTTTTGTGAATTCATAAACTCCTTCACACTAGTCTCAAATTCAGAAGGCATCTTATTAAAATTTCCATAAGAATTGTTGTAGGAATTACCATAATTATTAGAGGAATTACTAGGATACGGCCTAGGATTAAAGTTTCCTCTATACGCGTTGTTTCCAAAATTACTCCTACCAACAAAATTCACATCCATAGATTCATTATTATTCTCAATCAAAGTAGACAAAGGCATATCATTAGGATCAGAAGAAACACTTTTATTAGCAAATAATTTCATAAGTTCATCCATCTTTCCACTCAAAACATTAATTTCTTCTATCACATGCACTTTTTCATTAGTGGATCTTTCGGTGTGCCATTGACAATAATTAACCCTAATATTATCTAGGAGTTTAGTAGCTTCTCCTAAAGTGATTTACATAAAAGTGCCTCCCGCGGCCGAATCTAAAAGATTTCTAGAAGCAAAATTCAATCCGGCATAAATTTTTTGTATAATCATCCACAAATTCAAACTATGTGTAGGGAAATTGCGTATCATTAATTTCATCCTCTCCCAAGCTTGTGCAACATGTTCATGATCAAGTTGCTTAAAATTCATAATATCGTTTCTAAGAGAGATGATCTTAGCGGGAGGAAAATACTTAGAGATAAAAGCATCTTCGCACTTATTCCAAGAATCAATACTATTTTTAGGCAAAGACGAAAACCAAGCTTTAGCACGATCTCTAAGCGAAAAAGGAAATAGCTTCAATTTAACAATATCATTGTCCACATCTTTCTTCGTTTGCATATCACACAAATCAACGAAGCTATTTAGATGGGCAGCGGCATCTTCACTAGGAAGGCCGGCGAATTGATCTTTCATGACAAGATTCAACAAAGCAGCATTAATTTCACAAGATTCAGTATCGGTAAGAAGAGCAATCAGAGTGCTAAGGAAATCATTGTTGTTGGTATTGGTAAAGTCACACAATTTGGTATTATCTTGAGCCATCGTGACAAGCAAGCAATCCAACACACGAGCAAACAAGAAGCAAGCGAAAAAGAGGCGAACGGAAAAGAGAGGGCGAATAAAACGACAAGGGTGAAGTGGGGGAGAGGAAAACGAGAGGCAAATGGCAAATAATGTAATTCGGGGGATAAGGGTTTGTGATGGGTACCCGGTATGTTGACTTTTGCGTAGACTCCCCGGCAACGGCGCCAGAAATCCTTCTTGCTACCTCTTGAGCACTGCGTAGGTTTTCCCTTGAAGAGGAAAGGGTGATGCAGTAAAGCAGCGTAAGTATTTCCCTCGGTTTTTTAGAACCAAGGTATCAATCCAGTAGGAGGCCACGCACGAGTCCCTCGCACCTACACAAACAAAGAAATCCTCGCAACCAACGCAATAAAGGGGTTGTCAATCCCTTCACGGTCACTTACGAGAGTGAGATCTGATAGATATGATAAGATAATATTTTTGGTATTTTTATAATAAAGATGCAAAAAATAAAAAGCAATGAAAATAGCTAAGTGTTTGAAGATTAATATGATGGAAAATAGACCCGGGGGCCATAGGTTTCACTAGTGGCTTCTCTCGAGAGCATAAGTATTACAGTGGGTAAACAAATTACTGTTGAGCAATTGACAGAATTGAGCATAGTTATGAGAATTTCTAGGTATGATCATGTATATAGGCATCACGTCCGAGACAAGTAGACCGACTCCTGCCTGCATCTACTACTATTACTCCACACATCGACCGCTATCCAGCATGCATCTAGAGTATTAAGTTCATAAGAACAGAGTAACGCTTTAAGTAAGATAACATGATGTAGAGGGATAAACTCATGCAATATGATATAAACCCCATCTTGTTATCCTCGATGGCAACAATACAATACGTGCCTTGCTGCCCCTACTGTCACTGGGAAAGGACACCGCAAGATTGAACCCAAAGCTAAGCACTTCCCTTATTTTAAGAAAGATAATCTAGTAGGCCAAACCAAACTGATAATTCGAAGAGACTTGCAAAGATAACCAATCATACATAAAAGAATTCAGTGAAGATTCAAATATTGTTCATAGATAAACTTGATCATAAACCCACAATTCATCAATCTCAACAAACACACTGCAAAAGAAGATTACATCGAATAGATCTCCGCGAGAGAGGGGGAGAACATTGTATTGAGATCCAAAAAGAGAGAAGAAGCCATCTAGCTAATAACGATGGACCCGAAGGTCTGAGGTAAACTACTCACACTTCATCGGAGAGGCAATGGTGTTGATGTAGAAGCCCTCCGTGATCGATGCCCCCTCCGGCGGAGCTCCGGGACAGGCCCCAAGATGGGATCTCACGGGTACAGAAGGTTGCGGCGGTGGAATTAGGTTTTTGGCTCCGTATCTGGTAGTTTGGGGGTACGTAGGTATATATAGGACGAAGAAGTACGTCGGTGGAGCAACGTGGGGCCCACGAGGGTGGAGGGGGCGCCCAGGGGGGTAGGCGCGCCCCCTACCTCGTGCCTTCCTGGTTGATGTCTTGACGTAGGGTCCAAGTCCTCTGGATCACGTTCGTTCCAAAAATCACGTTCCCGAAGGTTTCATTCCGTTTGGACTCCGTTTGATATTCTTTTTCTACGAAACTCTGAAATAGGCAAAAAACAGCAATTCTGGGCTGGGCCTCCGGTTAATAGGTTAGTCCCAAAAATAATATAAAAGTGTATAATAAAGCCCAATAATGTCCAAAACAGAATATAATATAGCATGGAACAATAAAAAATTATAGATACGTTGGAGACGTATCAGACCCGTTCTTGGCAACAAAGATCTTGCCCTCGGATCTGTGGTGGAACGTATACCCAATGGTCTCTTTAGGGTATCCTATGAAGACGCACTTCTCCGCTTTGGGTTCGAGCTTATCAGGCTGAAGCCTCTTTACATAAGCGTCACATCCCCAAACTTTAAGAAATGACAACTTAGGTTTCTTGCCAAACCACAACTCATACGGTGTTGTCTCAATGGATTTTGACGGTGCCCTATTTAAAGTGAATGCGGCTGTCTCTAATGCATAACCCCAAAATGATAGTGGCAAATCGGTAAGAGACATCATAGAGCGCACTATATCCAATAGAGTACAATTACGACGTTCGGACACTCCATTACGCTGTGGTGTTCCAGGTGGCATGAGCTGTTAAACAATTCCACATTGTCTTAAATGCATACCAAACTCGTAACTCAAATATTCACCCCACGATCAAATCGTAGAAACTTTATTTTCTTGTTACGATGATTTTCAACTTCACTGAAATTCCTTGAACTTTTCAAATGTTCCAGACTTGTGTTTCATTAGGTAAATCTACTCAAATCATATGTGAAAGTAAGAAAATAACGATATCCACCGCGTGCTTCAACACTCATCGGACCACATACATAAGTATGTATTATTTCCAATAAGTCACTAGCTCGCTCCATTGTTCCGGAGAATGGAGTTTTAGTCATCTTGCCCATGACGCATGGTTCACATGTCTCAAATGATTTATAATCAAGAGATTCCAAAAGTCCATCAGCATGGAGTTTCTTCATGCGCTTTACACTAGTATGACCTAAGCCTTGGAGCCACAAATATGTGGTACCATCATTATTAACTTTGCATCTTTTGGCATCAATATTATGAATATGTGTATCACTACGATCGAGATTCAACAATAATAAACCATTCACAAGGGGTGCATGACCATAAAAGATATTACTCATATAAACAGAATAACCATTATTCTCTGACTTAAATGAATAACCGTCTTGCAATAAAAAATATCTAGATATAATGTTTTATGCTCAAAGCAGGCACCAAATAACCATTATTAAGGTTTAATACTAATCCCGAAGGTATTATGAGCGTGCTGATGGTGATCATGTCAACCTCAGAGACACATCCAACACTCATCGTCACCTCGCCCTCAGCTAGTTTCCGTTACTCTGTGATACATCTCCAACGTATCTATAATTTTTGATTGATCCATGGATTATATTATATGTTTTGGATGTTTTATATGCATTAATATGCTATTTTATATAACTTTTGGGACTAACCTATTAACCTAGAGCCCAGTGCGAGTTCCTGTTTTTTCCTTGTTTTAGAGTTTCGCAGAAAAGGAATACCAAATGGAGTCCAAACGGAATGAAACTTTCGTGATGATTTTTCTTGGACCAGAAGACATCAAGAGGACTTGGAGTGCAAGTCAGGGAAGCCACGAGCTGGCCACATGGTCGGAGGGCGCGCCCAGGGGTAGGGCGCGCCCCCACTCTTGTGGGCCCCTCGTGACTCCACCTACCTATTTCTTCCGCCTATATATTCTCAAATATCCCAAAACCTACCAGGGGAGGCATGAAACCACTTTGCCACCACCGCAACATTCTGTACCCGTGAGATCCCATCTAGGGGCCTTTTCCGGCGTCCTGCCGGAGGAGGATTCGATCACGGAGGGCTTCTACATCAACACCATTGCCTCTTCGATGAAGCGTGAGTAGTTTACCACAGACCTACGGGTCCATAGCTAGTAGCTTCTTCTCTCTCTTTGATTCTCAATACCATGTTCTCCTCGATGTTCTTGGAGATCTATTCGATGTAATACTCTTTTGCGGTGTGTTTGCCGAGATCCGATAAATTGTGATTTATGATCAGCTTATCTATGAATATTATTTTAATCTTCTCTGAATTCTTTTATGCATGATTTGATATCTTTGCAAGTCTCTTCGAACTATCGATTTGTTTTGGCCAAATAGCACTGGTGCGCGTCGGTCCTAAACGAACGGTTTTTTACCCCTTTCCGCGACGGCATTTGGAACCGTCGCCAAGTGAGTGTGTGCGATAGGGTGTCCTTCCCACACGACCCAGAAACCGTCGGGGATATGTAACAGTGATCCAGAGGCCTTCCAAAATGTAATCGTGTGCGATGCAGCACACACTAAATTCTTTCTCACATGTGGTATCGGTGATTAAGTGTTTCTAATGACGCAGTGAAACCATACGGTCTGTCGTAACGAACCGTTTGGGAAACAATATGTAAGGCACACGGGCCAACATATGAACTGTGTGCGATTTGTGCCCTATCGCACACGAGTTTTCTGTGTAACCCGTCTGCCATGCTAGAATCTATCGCACACGTTTTCTAACAATTACCGTCTACGATAATGTTCTATCACAAACGGTTCAGGAGCCCCTTCGCACACATACAAGTGCTCCAGACCGTTTGTGATTTGTTAGGTATCACCAACGGTTGCCGCAAGAGTGACGTGTGCTTTTCGTTTGGGATCCCACACGTTTCCTGAAAAAAATACGACTGGGCTTGTATTTTGCATTGGGCACGGTTTACTCCCAGTTCTCGTGTGCGATAACGCGATATCACAAATGGTTTCGGAGAACCTACGTACACGTAGTAGCGCTGCGAATCGTTTGCGATCTGCGGTGTATCACCGACGGTTCCGCTACGATTGACGTATGCTTTCCGATGTGGATCACACACACTCATTTAGTTGAACCGTGTGCGGAGCAATTGCCAGGTTAAAACAGAAATATCCCATTTTGAATCGGCACACAAAAAGCAAATTCGCCACAATATTCAATTGAACAAATAAATAAAAATATCCCATTTTGAATCGGCACACAAAAAGCAAATTCGCCACAATATTCAATTGAACAAATAGTGTCCACAGGAAGAATATTCATCAGATTTCGCAACAATTGCAATTGAACATATGGTAGCTAAATTCCAATGATTTGTCCACACATATATGCATTACATAATTAATCATAGTGTACGAAATACGAAGACCTCATCAGATGGAAAACAATGGATCCATGCGTTATATGTTTAGCGGCTAACTCTTACTCAATGTTTCAGGAGAAACCATGCTGAAATCTTCATCATCACCAGTGGGATTGATGTAGTGATCCAGGAAGAAGTCGCTGATAAATCTCCGAACCATCAGCAATTCACCAGCCGGGAGCGGTTCAGGGGTCCTCGGTTTTAAGATGAGTTGCAGTATTTTTAAGATCAGAATGTGCCATATGAGTGGAGTAGAAGATATTAATTAAGATAGACTTACTGGTACTAATTCGCGAGGATCGTCACAACTATCAGCAGACTTGCAGATGGAGATCATGTGTCTGCAAACATAGTATCCACAAAGGTTGGTCCCTGCTTCTTGCTGAGGACACTGAAATTTTTCGTACAAAATTAGTCATGTATTTGTCCTGTTAGGAACAACCTAACCGGTGTTAGATGTATTATTTTTTCTTTGGACAAAATAGAAAGAGGTTTATTTAGAAGCTTGAACATTTGACTAGCGTAAGGAAAGGTATTTGCAGACTGTTGGATAAATTTTCTGAAAATAATGGATTTCGGTGTGTTACCGGAGAAACGATCTCGTGCTGCAGAGGTAGTTTCCTCTTGGACAGGTTCCCTGTTTTGGTTTCCCACAATGCGAGCACACTGCAAATGATGATGAATTTTGACAACATCAATTATTGAACCAGATATGAATGCAAATTAATGTCAACATCATAGAATTCAATACCTATCCAAGAATTGCTGAAGATGCGTCAGATCCTGAGCGTTTGTTGACTCTCTGAGAGAATCGATGTAGTAAACTGTGTTCTTTTTTGGAACAATGAATACCAATATCCAGTGATTGCTACATATTAATAAAGCCATGAACTTACGAATGATGTCAAAATCTGAAAGACAATCAGTGTATGCGTGGTTGTTTACTTGACTTACCGTTCATGATATGGCCAGAGAAATGATTCTGCATGGGACGTGTTTTCGAAGATACGGACGACCTTGTTAACGGCCCAGTCCCGTAGGTCCTTGTCATGTAATGTTGTGCCATTTGCTAATGCAGGATATGTGAAATACACACTGTCACTTTGTCTTCTCTGCGAGTTCAATCCCCTGAGAGGAATAAAATGCAGTTAGCTGTTTATCATTTACAGCCTTGTATGGAGAAGTTGATCAGAGTTTGTTAAGTACTTACGAAATCAGGCATCTAACAAGAGTGGCATCGAGCACGTTGAAGTTGAAGAAGAGATGTAAGTCCTCGAAACTCACATTGATGGAACCACCATCGTATCGGAAATGATCTCTATTGTAGTGGACTAGCAAAGCATGATGACCTGCTGACATTTGATCCATGCGATATTCATGTAACTCGCGGCAACTGGAGCTACACTCATCAAAGTATTCGCCAACAAGAAATGGCTGGCCATGGACGTAATAGCGTGCTTGAAGTACGCATGCTTTACATTTAGCAAGGAACAATTGTACTTCTTCATCATCCATGGCATCAGAAATAATATTACTCCCCTATTCTAACAAGTTGCTGTTAATTTGGTTCTGGGCGATGAGTGCTTTAAGTAAGAGGCAATCATTCTCTTTCCTCTTCACTCTCCCGGTGCGCTTCCTCGTGGTCGTGGGTGTAGCCTTTTTGGCCACTTCCTTCTTGGTACTTGAAGCATTTCTGGCAGAATGTCTGGTTGCCTGCACGGTAGACTGCAAAGCAGACGGTGAAGCTTGGACGGACTGCTTAGCAGACGGTTTATCTATGCCGGACCGCTGAGCTGGCGGTGCTGCTGTGACGGACTGTTGGGCTGTAGGAGCAGAGCCATCGGACTGCTGACCATGCGTTGAAGCTATGTCGGGTTTCTGCGAAGGTGGTGCCAACTTGTCGGTGTGCTGAGGAGGCCGTGCCAACGCATTGGTTTGCTGAGCAGGAATTGCTGACACATTGGTATGCTGATCACGCGCCTGCGGACCTACAGACTGCTTAGCAGGCGGTTCCGAAGCATCAGACTACTTAGCAGTCTATTCCACCAGGTTGGTCAGCTGAGCATGTGTTGCAGCTGGGTCCCCCCCCCCCGGCTGCTTCAGCGGCCGACATCTGAAATGATGGTGCGTCATCAGCAGTTGTAGGCCTTGCCACTGGCTGCTTTGGGCCGGAGGATGACATGGCCTGTACGCCACAAAGTCGGTCCGGCTGATCACAGGTTGATGCATCAGCCTGCGAGAGCTGCTCTGGCAAGGAGAGCATCACCGGTTGAGGGGAGATAGTGGTTGCTCTTGGTGGGGCTTCAGGAATCTCATCGATGAACTCTATTTCCTTTTGTGGCCACTGGATGTGATGTAACAGTGTTTCTCCCAAGGTCCTTTGCTCATGGAAGTCTCCTAGGACATTCTTCAGGGCAAATTCATTGAATTCAGGCTTTACTTCAGTCACGTAGCACTTCACACAGCCTGGCTTCAATGGCACATTGTCCAAGAAGAGGCCATCTTCCAAGAAGGGTGGGCAAACCCAGGCTGTTGCACATTTTAATGTACCTTCATAATGTGTAAGCACGCCCTTTAGTCTGTCTTTCATTCCAGATATATCAGATATAGCATCATCACGAGCAGCAACAGTCTCAGTGTCGCTGGGGTCAGCTGATGCACAGCTACTCTTGTGCAGTGTTGTCGCGCAATAAGCAGCATCATCCATGCCCGCCTCCCCTCCCATCTGTTGGCTATCTGTCAGTGTTAGAGTCTGCATCATCATTGACTCCTCAACATCCTTTCGAACAGCCAGATAATTTCCTTCTTCAACTTTTCAAACAATGCATTCTGCTTCATTTCACTCCTCGCTTTTTTCATGCTGAGCCTCTCTTCTTTGCTGAGTGTGAAAGCCCTCTTGTGCGGGACATTAACACCTATACCCCTTGCACGGCCAGGGGGCTCTTTTGTGTCTAGAGCAATGGACAGAATGTCACATGGCCCTGAGTTCCTGTAGAACCTTCCAGGGATCTTGGAAGCCTCTACCATCACTTCATACAGTTTGGCGTCACGTGCGTTTCCAAAGTAATAAGTTCCGTCATCACGCCTCTTTGCACGTGCCCGCAAGTAGTCTCTGGCGCGTTCGCCCTTGATTTCACTAAAGGCCGGACTCCCACCCGCCGCTACTGCTTCTTTGTCCTCCTGTTCCCATGTCAGTTTCATGCCGTAGTATCCTGCCACACCCATATGGTGGGGGTGTATGTTCTTCTTCTGAAGTTCTGATTGCTTGAAACTCTTCGCAGCAACTCTGGAGTTGCCCTGACCCTTTTGAATTCTGCCCAGTCTGCCTTTGTAATTTGGGGGTATGCGGGGATTGGGTCCTTGCCTTCACTCAAGTACTTCTTGTACAACACGTGCTTCTAGTTTCTCCAAGCATCCCTAGCCTTCTTCAGTGCAGCGTGTTCCACCTGCATTCTCCACTGCTCTGGAACGTTGAAGTGATCCATGACCTCCCGGACTATCCTTCGCCGTGTTTCTGTGTCAGCCTTCCGAAACCCCGCCAGATTAATGTTGAGCCTTTCCCTGCCTACAAATCCACACACACTCCTGAACCTCATGCATGCTTTATCTAGTTTAGTTGGAGCCCAGGACTTTAAATCAATCTCTCTTACTTCATATACACCTTTAGGCTGGTGTGTGGGCTTCCTTGGAGCATTCCTCCGTGTCCTAACCGGAAGGGTAATTGCTGCAGCTCTATCCCGTTCAAGACTACTTGATCCCTCACAATCTGCTGAAGACCTAGGGTTATCCGAATTAGATGAAGATACATGGCCTGAATGAGTGCTGTCGCTGCTACTCGGCATCTACAGAGAACACATGTGAAACTCAGGAAAGGAGGATAAGCATAAAACTAACAACTTGGTATCAAGCTTTCTAAACATGCCATGCAATAATTTAGAAAATGTACGGCTAATTTTTTAAGTTTGTTTGACTCGGGCGCTCGCGATCTGTAAATAGGCAGTAACTTATTGGAACAAATTCAGCTTATATGTAGTAAGGAAGGTAGATAATGAACATATATACGCTCTCCATTATTTTATAGCCAATTTGGGAACATACGGAACGAAATTTGAAGAGGGATTGCGAGGAAATATGCCTCACCGTGATGGAGAGCAGTAACTAACAGGCTTCTTAATGCAAACCCGGCCGGACCACAGGAGAGGCGAGGGTTACTGCATCGATATGCTCGAGGGTAGCTGGCGAGCAAACGAAGAAGGCGAGGCGCGGGCCGCCGCATGTTGGGAACGGTAGTGGAGGTAGGCTTGACGCCGAAGAGCAGGCACATGGCCGGGGTTAGTACGGCGGCGCCGGAGAGGGTTCTGCTATGGATCTGGGGGAGGGGGGAGCTGGCGAAGGAGATTGGGTGGACTAGTTGAGTGAAACGCAGGCAGACGGTGGGGGTGTTGGCGACCTAGGTGAAAAGGGTGAAAAATATCCCCGGTCGCCGCGCGTGCGGAAAGGCCTATGCAAATGGTTGCCTCTAAGCGCTCGTGTGCACAAACAGAATAATTTCGTTTGAAATGAAGACGTACTAATTTTGAAATGAAGACGTGAGTTCATCATTTCTCATCTAAATTTTTCACACGTAAACCAATCACAATTTTAATTTGCTGGCGCATTTCAGGCCTCGTGTGCTATATGTAAGACATTTTTTGGCATTTACCGTGCATGTTTGCATATAAATCAATTCCTAGCCAGACTACATTTCCTGTCGAAAGGGATGAGGATTGCCGTTCGATCTGGGAGCTTCCAACGGTGTAGACATACGATCCGTGGGGTTTGGGTTCTGGCCAATCAGAACGAACGACTCAGATCGCACGCGCAGCGAGGGGGAGCATCGGCCACGGTTTGGTAGGCACACGGCTTTCGTGTGTGAACCGTGTGCTATTTGAAAACATTTTTTTGGGAGGGGCTATTTGAAACCATGTACATGTGTTGTCTAAAGGGATGAGGATCGTCATTCGATCAAGGAGAATCCAACGGTGCAGACGTACGATCCGTGGGGTTTGGGTTCTGGCCAATCAGAACGCACGACTCAGATCGCGCGCGTGGCAGAGGGGTGGGCAGGGGGGTGCATCGTCCACGGTTTAGTGGACACACGGCTTTAGTGAGTGAACTGTGTGCTCTTTGAAAACATTTACATTACCTAACATCATATTTTTGTTCGAATGAAAACATGAGTTCATCGTTTTGCGTCCAATTTTTTTCCACGGTAAGAAATCATGAGTATAGTGGAGAGTGCCATATACTAGTATCATGAATATACAGTACATATGATACTACCTTTAATTAATTATAGCGCATAGTATAATACATAGAGTATAGTATATCATATATATATATAGATCATATTTATTGCCATGCATGACACAAATTAGCATCGCATTTAACATGATACGGTATCTACCTATTTTATGTTACTCTAACCCTCTTTATATACATTTAATTCTTTGCCACATCGGCATATATACTTGCAATTTCCGAGTGCATGACATCGTCGGCTATGATACCACCACTATGGCCAGCCTTATATAGGGAGTATTATATATATATATATATATATATATATAGTATCATGCATATGATACTAGTGTATGATACTACGTACGTACCTTCATAGTGCATATATAGTATCATAGAGTAGTACTAGTTCCCTCTATAAACTAATATAAGAGCGTTTAGATTACTAAATAGTGACCTAAACGCTCTTATATTAGTTTACGGAGGGAGTATATATCATAGATGACCGTATTTATGGCCATGCATGACACAAAGTAGTATAGCATTTATTATATATATATATACATGTTACGGTATCTACCTATGTTACTGCTTCTTTGCCACATCATCATATTTTCTATTCCCGGGTGCATGATACCGGCTATGATACCCCCAGTATGGCCACCCTAATAAGGCTGGTCATAATGTGGGAGTATCAAGCGGTATGATGCATGCCAACTAGACTTTTTTGGATGATGTGGCACACAGTTAAATGATGAAAAGAGAGGGTGTGTGGTATCATATCATGATATCGTGTCATATTGAATGTTGTACTACTTTGTGTCATGCATGGTAATTAATAAGGAACCTAAGATACTAACTCATGATACTATGCATGCGCGCATTACGGAGGTATTGCCGATCATATACTAGTATCATGCATATATACTCCCTCCTTTCCGGTTTATAGGCTTATCTCAAAATTTTAGTTTTGCCATTTTATAAGGCTCAATTTGGTTGTTCCCCATCACATGTCCAGATTCCAAGGTGCATTGAATCACTGCATGCAAGTATTAAGAGAAAGTTGACCAATGCATGTACTTTATATATGCATGCATGTATTGCAATTAATACATTGGAAAACATAAATTTTTGAGGAAAACAAAAGCATTAATTGGGTGTTCTTGCAAACTACAAAAGGTATTCCACCACTCACCATCTACCTTGGTTGGTGAGATTTTGGAATTGAGCCCTATAAGGCTGGTTGTAATGGGGAGTATCATATATATATAATAGTAGTATATATCATGCATATATATGATAGTGTAGCTAGGATACTAGCTACTTTCGTAATGCATAGTATCATAAGTTAACATCTTAGGTTGCCTTACTAATCACACAAAGTAGTAGTACAACATTTAATATGACACGGTATCATGATATGATACCACATCCTCTCTTGTGTGCCACATCATCCAGAAAGTCTAGTTGGCATGCATGATACCGCTTATGATAATACCAACCAGCCTAGCTAAACCGGAAAGGAGGGAGTATGAGACTAGCTAGCCACAATGGAGAGTAGTACACTGGTAACATACACATATCCCTAGACTATATATGTTACTACCTTCATAGTGGGTAGTAACATAAGTGTAGTGTCATGCAAAGCTTCATTTCTTAGGTTACAGACTCATATTGCATTGGGACATGTGATGCTACAATAACTATCTATGTTACTGAAACTATCTCTCTCCTCATTAACTTATTGCCATATAAGCAAGTTTGCTGAGTTGGAGTCGGTGTTACTGCTGAAGTTACTCCCACTGTGGCTAGTCTGTACTAGCTAGTCGTCTATGATATACTAGCTACCTCACTAAGAGATGGTTAATAATACAGCCATGGGCCGGCTATAAGAAGTTGTCATGTCATATACCCAACCTCTTAGCGGGTATGTACAATAATAAGTTTTATATACATACTAGTTTATCAATAGTTGGCCCACCTTACATCCTCACAAAGTGTCTTGGGTCTCCTGTTGCAGCTAGCTCTACTAACCAAGAGCCTGCTTCTCTTCTGTTTCCTCGAACTAATAAGCACATGTATATTATTCTATTCCTTATAGCCAGACTACGTACCCACAGTGGGAGTAACATAGGTAGTAACATCACACATGTCTAGATAAAATAGATGATGTGGCAAGCAATAAATGAAGAAATGGAGGAAAGTGGATATGTGTGATGTTACTACCTATGTTACTCCCACTGTGGGTACAGTCTTACTATAGTATGAGACTACCCACAATGGGAGTAACATAGGTAGTAACATCACACATATCTAGATAAAGTAGATGATGTGGCAAGCAATAAATGAAGAAAGAGAGGAAAGTAGTAACATAGCTAGTTACTAGTAGTATGAGTAACATCACATGTACATATCAAGGAAAGATGTGTCTATAGCCTAATAAATGAAGTGTTGCATGTTACCACACATATATGTTACTCCCCACTATAGAGGTAGTAACATAGACTAGTGTAACACATGGGCATGTTACTTACTAGTCTATGTTACTACCCATTGTGGCTAGTCTGAGTAACATCACAGATCTCAAGGCAAGATGAGTCTATAGCCTAATAAATGAAGCGTTGCATTTACTACACATATGTTACTCCCCACTATAGAGGTAGTAACATAGACTAGTAACATTCGATGTTACTACCCATTGTGGCTAGTCTTATGTCACTCTATTGTGTACTTACTTTCTCTAATAATGCATAGTATCATAGAGTAGCTAGTATCATATGTAGTACTTTATTTATATTGTCATGCATGACACATAGTAGCATGACATTTATTATGATACGGTTTCATGATATGATACTTAACCCTCTCATTCTTCATTTAATTAATTCTATGACAGCTAATCAAAATTGCCTAGTTGGCATGCATGATACTAGCTATGATACCCCCTTACTATCAGCCTAGCAAAGGTGTACAGATCATTTGTGCGTCACTTTGTGAGATTTCATCCGTTTGTTCGAGAAGCGGGGAGAAGTTTCAAACATTTCGGCCGCGAGGTGCAGCCACTGGCTAGGCCTAGTTGGTGTTTTAATTACAAAAAATTCAGATGGAGTTCGGGCATCATCAAAATTGATGTGTGCCTGTGGCATGCTTTCACGACCCCGTGGAAAAAAATTGGTAAAGTTTGGCACAAGTTTTGATGACCGCTCCTTCCAAACCGAAGCATCTCACATGAAGGATCATGGTTTTCCAAAAGGAGACGTGTCAATTCAAACTCCTATGGCCGGTGACTTCATCGTTCGGCCTCATAAAAATTTCCACGGTACGCAATCACCATTATACCACGGATTTGATTTTCTGGCGCATTTTAGGTATCGTTAGCTATATTTAACACATTTTTTGATATTAATGTGCATTTTGTGCATAAAAATAAAATTACAACCGGAACTGCATGTGCTGTCGAAAGGGATGAGGATCGTCGTTCGATCTGGGAGCATCCAACGGTGCAGACGTACGATACGTGGGGTTGTTGGGGAACGTAGTAATTTCAAAAAAATTCCTACGCACACACAGGATCATGGTGATGCATAGCAACGAGAGGGGAGAGTGTGTCCATGTACCCTCGTAGACTGAAAGCGGAAGCGTTAGCACAACGCGGTTGATGTAGTCGTACGTCTTCAAGATCCGACCGATCAAGTACCGAACGCACGACACCTCCGAGTTCAGCACACGTTCAGCTTGATGACGTCCCTCGAACTCCGATCCAGCCGAGTGTTGAGGGAGAGTTACGTCAGCACGACGGTGTGGTGATGATGATGATGTTCTACCGACGCAGGGCTTCGCCTAAGCACCGCTACGATATTATCGAGGTGGACTATGGTGGAGGGGGGCACCGCACACGGCTAAAAGATCAATGATCAATTGTTGTGTCTATGGGGTGCCCCCTTGCCCCCATATATAAAGGAGCAAGGGGAGGAGGCGGCCAGCCAGGGAGAGGCGCGCCAAGGGGAGTCCTACTCCCACTAGGAGTAGAACTCCTCCTATTCCTAGTAGGAGTAGGAGAGGGGGAAGGAAAGGGAGAGGAGGAGAAGGAAAGAGGGGGCCGGCCCCCCTTGCCCTAAACCAATTCGGTTTGGGCCTTGGGGGGCGCGCCCCATACTCTCCTTGCTGCCCTCTATTTCCACTAAGGCCCATGTAGGCCCATTAAGCCCCCGGGGGGGTTCTGGTAACCCCCGGTACTCCGGTAAAATCCCGATTTCACCCGGAACACTTCCGATATCCAAATATAGGCTTCCAATATATCAATCTTCATGTCTCGACCATTTCGAGACTCCTCGTCATGTCCGTGATCACATCCGGGACTCCAAACTACCTTCGGTACATCAAAACATATAAACTCATAATATAACTATCATCGAAACTTTAAGCGTGCGGACCCTACGGGTTCGAGAACTATGTAGACATGACCGAGACACGTCTCCGGCCAATAACCAATAGCGGAACCTGGATGCTCATATTGGCTCCCACATATTCTATGAAGATCTTTATCGGTCAAACCGCATAACAACATACGTTGTTCCCTTTGTCATCGGTATGTTACTTGCCCGAGATTCGACCGTCGGTATCTCAATACCTAGTTCAATCTCGTTACCAGCAAGTCTCTTTACTTGTTCTGTAATACATCATCCCGCAACTAACTCATTGGTTGCAATGCTTGCAAGGCTTATAGTGATGTGCATTACCGAGTGGGCCCAGAGATACCTCTCCGACAATTGGAGTGACAAATCCTAATCTCGAAATACGCCAACCCAACAAGTACCTTTGGAGACACCTGTAGAGCACCTTTATAATCACCCAGTTACGTTGTGACGTTCGGTAGCACACAAAGTGTTCCTCCGGTAAACGGGAGTTGCATAATCTCATAGTCATAGGAACATGTATAAGTCATGAAGAAAGCAATAGCAGAATACTCAACGATCGTGTGCTAAGCTAACGGAATGGGTCAAGTCAATCACATCATTCTCCTAATGATGTGATCCCGTTAATCAAATGACAACTCATGTCAATGGCTAGGAAACATAACCATCTTTGATCAACGAGCTAGTCAAGTAGAGGCATACTAGTGACACTCTGTTTGTCTATGTATTCACAAAAGTATTATGTTTCCGGTTAATACAATTCTAGCATGAATAATAAACATTTATCATGATATAAGGAAATAAATAATAACTTTATTATTGCCTCTAGGGCATATTTCCTTCAGTCTCCCACTTGCACTAGAGTCAATAATCTAGATTACACAGTAATGATTCTAACACCCATGGAGCCTTGGTGTTGATCATGTTTTGCTCGTGGAAGAGGCTTAGTCAACGGGTCTGCAACATTCAGATCCGTATGTATCTTGCAAATTTCTATATCTCCCACCTGGACTAGATCCCGGATGGAATTGAAGCGTCTCTTGATGTGCTTGGTTCTCTTGTGAAATCTGGATTCCTTTGCCAAGGCAATTGCACCAGTATTGTCACAAAAGATTTTCATTGGACCCGATGCACTAGGTATGACACCTAGATCGGATATGAACTCCTTCATCCAGACTCCTTCATTTGCTGCTTCCGAAGCAGCTATGTACTCTGCTTCACATGTAGATCCCGCCACAACGCTTTGTTTAAACTGCACCAACTGACAGCTCCACCGTTCAATGTAAACATGTATCCGGTTTGCGATTTAGAATCGTCCGGATCAGTGTCAAAGCTTGCATTGACGTAACCATTTACGACTAGCTCTTTGTCACCTCCATAAACGAGAAACATATCCTTAGTCCTTTTCACGTATTTCAGAATGTTCTTCACAGCTGTCCAGTGATCCACTCCTGGATTACTTTGGTACCTCCCTGCTAAACCTATAGCAAGGCACACATCAGGTCTGGTACACAGCATTGCATACATGATAGAGCCTATGGCTGAAGCATAGGGAACATCTTTCATCTTCTCTGTATCTTCTGCAGTGGTCGGACATTGAGTCTTACTCAACTTCACACCTTGTAACACAGGCAAGAACCCTTCTTTGCTTGATCCATTTTGAACTTCTTCAAAACTTTATCAAGGTATGTGCTTTGTGAAAGTCCAATTAAGCATCTTGATCTATCTCTATAGATCTTGATGCCCAATATATAAATAGCTTCACCGAGGTCCTTCATTGAAAAACTCTTATTCAAGTATCCCTTTATGCTATCCAGAAATTCTATATCATTTCCAATTAGTAATATGTCATCCACATATAATATCAGAAATGCTACAGAGCTCCCACTCACTTTCTTGTAAATACAGGCTTCTCCAAAAGTCTGTATAAAACCAAATGCTTTGATCACACTATCAAAGCGTTTATTCCAACTCCGAGAGGCTTGCACCAGTCCATAAATGGATCGCCGGAGCTTGCACACTTTTTTAGCTCCTTTTGGATCGACAAAACCTTCGGTTGCATCATATACAACTCTTCTTCCAGAAATCCATTCAGGAATGCAGTTTTGACATCCATTTCCCAAATTTCATAATCATAAAATGCAGCAATTGCTAACATGATTCGGACAGACTTAAGCATCGCTACGGGTGAGAAAGTCTCATCGTAGTCAATCCCTTGAACTTGTCAAAAACCTTTCGCAACAAATTGAGCTTTATAGACAGTAACATTACCGTCAGCGTCAGTCTTCTTCTTGAAGATCCATTCATTCTCAATGGCTTGCCGATCGTCGGGCAAGTCAACCAAAGTCCACACTTTGTTCTCATACATGGATCCCATCTCAGATTTCATGGCCTCAAGCCATTTTGCGGAATCTGGGTTCACCATCGCTTCTTCATAGTTCGTAGGTTTGTCATGGTCCAGTAACATAACCTCCAGAACAGTATTACCGTACCACTCTGGTGCGGATCTTACTCTGGTTGACCTACGAGGTTCAGTAACAACTTGATCTGAAGTTTCATGATCATCATCATTAACTTCCTCACTAATTGGTGTAGGTGTCACAGGAACCGGTTTCTGTGATGAACTACTTTCCAATAAGGGAGCAGGTACAGTTACCTCATCAAGTTCTACTTTCCTCCCACTCACTTCTTTCGAGAGAAACTCCTTCTCTAGAAAGATTCCAAATTTAGCAACAAAAGTCTTGCCTTCGGATCTGTGATAGAAGGTGTACCCAACAGTCTCTTTTTTGGTATCCTATGAAGACACATTTTTCCGATTTGGGTTCGAGCTTATCAGGTTGAAGCTTTTTCACATAAGCATCGCAGCCCCAAACTTTAAGAAATGACAACTTTGGTTTCTTGATAAACCATAGTTCATAAGGCGTCGTCTCAACGGATTTCGATGGTGCCCTATTTAACGTGAATGCGGCCGTCTCTAAAGCATAACCCCAAAATGAAACCGGTAAATCAGTAAGAGACATCATAGATCGCACCATATCTAGTAAAGTACGATTACGACGTTCAGACACACCATTACACTGTGGTGTTCCGGGTGGCGTGAGTTGCGAAACTATTCCGCATTGTTTCAAATGAAGACCAAACTCGTAACTTAAATATTCTCCTCCACGATCAGATCGTAGAAACTTTATTTTATTGTTACGATGATTTTCAACTTCACTCTGAAATTCTTTGAACTTTTCAAATGTTTCAGACTTATGTTTCATTAAGTAGATATACACATATCTGCTTAAATCATCTGTGAAGGTGAGAAAATAACGATACCCGCCACGAGCCTCAATATTCATCGGAACACATACATCTGTATGTATGATTTCCAACAAATCTGTTGCTCGCTCCATAGTTACGGAGAATAGCGTTTTAGTCATCTTGCCCATGAGGCACGGTTCGCAAGTACCAAGTGATTCATAATCAAGTGGTTCCAAAAGTCCATCAGTATGGAGTTTCTTCATGCGCTTTACATCGATATGACCTAAACGGCAGTGCCACAAATAAGTTGCACTATCATTATCAACTCTGCATCTTTTGGCTTCAATATTATGAATATGTGTATCACTACTATCAAGATTCAATAAAAATAGACCACTCTTCAAGGGTGCATGACCATAAAAGATATTACTCATATAAATAGAACAACCATTATTCTCTGATTTAAATGAATAACCGTCTCACATCAAACAAGATCCAGATATAATGTTCATGCTCAACGCTGGCACCAAATAACAATTATTCAGGTCTAAAACTAATCTCGAAGGTAGATGTAGAGGTAGCGTGCCGACCGCGATCACATCGACTTTGGAACCATTTCCCACGCGCATCGTCACCTCGTCCTTAGCCAATCTTCGCTTAATCCGTAGTCCCTGTTTCGAGTTGCAAATATTAGCAACAGAACCAGTATCAAATACCCAAGTGCTACTGCGAGCATTAGTAAGGTACACATCAATAACATGTATATCAGATATACCTTTGTTCACCTTGCAATCCTTCTTATCCGCCAAATACTTGGGGCAGTTCCACTTCCAGTGACCAGTCTGTTTGCAGTAGAAGTACTCAGTCTCAGGCTTAGGTCCAGACTTGGGTTTCTTCTCCTGAGCAGCAACTTGTTTGTTGTTCTTCTTGAAGTTCCACTTCTTCTTTCCTTTGCCCTTTTTCTTGAAACTGGTGGTCTTGTTGACCATCAACACTTGATGCTCCTTCTTGATTTCTACCTCTGCAGCCTTTAGCATTGCGAAGAGTTCGGGAATTGTCTTATCCATCCCTTGCATGTTATAGTTCATCACGGAGCTCTTGTAGCTTGGTGGCAGTAATTGAAGAATTCTGTCAATCACGCTATCATCCAGAAGATTAACTCCCAGTTGAATCAAGTGATTGTTATACCCAGACATTTTGAGTATATGCTCGCTGACGGAACTATTCTCCTCCATCTTATAGCTGTAGAACTTATTGGAGACTTCATATCTCTCAATCCGGGCATTTTCTTGAAATATTAACTTCAACTCCTGGAACATCTCATATGCTCCATGACGTTCAAAACGTCGTTGAAGTCCCGGTTCTAAGCCGTAAAGCATGGCACACTGAACTATCGAGTAGTCATCAGCTTTGCTCTGCCAGACGTTCATAACATCTGGTGTTGCTCCTACAGCAGGTCTGGCACCTAGCGGTGTTTCCAGGATGTAATTCTTCTGTGCAGCAATGAGGATAATCCTCAAGTTACGGACCCAGTCCGTGTAATTGCTACCATCATCTTTCAACTATGCTTTCTCAAGGAACGCATTAAAATTCAACGGAACAACAGCACGGGCCATCTATCTACAATCAACATAGACAAGCAAAATACTATCAGGTACTAAGTTCATGATAAATTTAAGTTCAATTAATCATATTACTCAAGAACTCCCACTTAGATAGACATCCCTCTAATCCTCTAAGTGATCACGTGATCCAAATCAACTAAACCATGTCCGATCATCACGTGAGATGGAGTAGTTTCAATGGTGAACATCACTATGTTGATCATATCTACTATATGATTCACGCTCGACCTTTCGGTCTCAGTGTTCCGAGGCCATATTTGTTATATGCTAGGCTCGTCAAGTTTAACCTGAGTATTCCGCGTGTGCAACTGTTTTGCACCCGTTGTATTTGAACGTAGAGCCTATCACACCCGATCATCACGTGGTGTCTCAGCACGAAGAACTTTTGCAACGGTGCATACTTGGGGAGAACACTTATACCTTGATAATTTAGTGAGAGATCATCTTATAATGCTACCGTCAATCAAAGCAAGATAAGATGCATAAAAGATAAACATCACATGCAATCAATATAAGTGATATGATATGGCCATCATCTTCTTGTGCTTGTGATCTCCATCTCCGAAGCACCGTCATGATCACCATCGTCACCGGCGCGACACCTTGATCTCCATCGTAGCATTGTTGTCGTCTCGCCAACTTATGCTTCTACGACTATCGCTACCGCTTAGTGATAAAGTAAAGCATTACAGGGCTTTGCATTGCATACAATAAAGCGACAACCATATGGCTCCTGCCAGTTGCTGATAACTTGGGTACAAAACATGATCATCTCATACAATAAAATTTAGCATCATGCCTTGACCATATCACATCACAACATGCCCTGCAAAAACAAGTTAGACGCCCTCTACTTTGTTGTTGCAAGTTTTATGTGGCTGCTACGGGCTGACCAAGAACCGTTCTTACCTACGCATCAAAACCACAACGATGGTTTGTCAAGTTGGTGCTGTTTTAACCTTCTCAAGGACCGGGCGTAGCCACACTCGGTTCAACTAAAGTTGGAGAAACTGACACCCGCCAACCACCTGTGTGCAAAGCACGTCAGTAGAACCAGTCTCGCGTAAGTGTACGCGTACGGGTAATGTCGGTCCGGGCCGCTTCATCCAACAATACCGCCGAACCAAAGTATGACATGCTGGTAAGCAGTATGACTTGTATCGCCCACAACTCACTTGTGTTCTACTCGTGCATATGACATCTACGCATAAAACCAGGCTTGGATGCCACTGTTGGGGAACGTAGTAATTTCAAAAAAAATCCTACGCACACACAGGATCATGGTGATGCATAGCAACGAGAGGGGAGAGTGTGTCCACGTACCCTCGTAGACCGAAAGCGGAAGCGTTAGCACAACGCGGTTGATGTAGTCGTACGTCTTCATGATCCGACCGATCAAGTACCGAACGCACGGCACCTCCGAGTTCAGCACATGTTCAGCTCGATGACGTCCCTCGAACTCCGATCCAGCTGAGTGTTGAGGGAGAGTTTCGTCAGCACGACGGTGTGGTGACGATGATGATGTTCTACCGACGCAAGGCTTCGCCTAAGCACCGCCATGATATTATCGAGGTGGACTATGGTGGAGGGGGCACCGCACACGGCTAAAAGATCAATGATCAATTGTTGTGTCTATGGGGTGCCCCCTGCCCCCGTATATAAAGGAGCAAGGGGAGGAGGCGGCCGGCCAGGGAGAGGCGCGCCAAGGGGGAGTCCTACTCCCACTAGGAGTAGGACTCCTAGGAGTAGGACTCCTCCTATTCCTAGTAGGAGTAGGAGAGGGGGAAGGAAAGGGAGAGGAGGAGAAGGAAAGAGGGGGCCGGCCCCCCTTGCCCTAAACCAATTCGGTTTCGGCCTTGGGGGGCGCGCCCCATACTCTCCTTGCTGCCCTCTATTTCCACTAAGGCCCAAGTAGGCCCATTAAGCCCCCGGGGGGGTTCTGGTAACCCCCGGTACTCCAGCAAAATCCCGATTTCACCCGGAAATTCCGATATCCAAATATAGGCTTCCAATATATCAATCTTCATGTCTCGACCATTTCGAGACTCCTCGTGATGTCCGTGATCACATCCGGGACTCTGAACTACCTTCGGTACATCAAAACATATAAACTCATAATATAACTATCATCAAAACTTTAAGCGTGCGGACCCTACGGGTTCGAGAACTATGTAGACATGGCCGAGACACGTCTCCGGCCAATAACCAATAGCGGAACCTGGATGCTCATATTGGCTCCCACATATTCTACGTAGATCTTTATCGGTCAAACTGCATAACAACATACGTTGTTCCCTTTGTCATCGGTATGTTACTTGCCCAAGATTCGATCGTCGGTATCTCAATACCTAGTTCAATCTCGTTACCGGCAAGTCTCTTTACTCGTTCTGTAATACATCATCCTGCAACTAACTCATTAGTTGCAATGCTTGCAAGGCTTATAGTGATGTGCATTACTGAGTGGGCCCAGAGATACCTCTCCGACAATTGGAGTGACAAATCCTAATCTCGAAATATGCCAACCCAACAATTACCTTTGGAGACACCTGTAGAGCACCTTTATAATCACCCAGTTACGTTGTGACCTTCGGTAGCACACAAAGTGTTCCTCCGGTAAACGGGAGTTGCATAATCTCATAGTCATAGGAACATGTATAAGTCATGAAGAAAGCAATAGCAGAATACTCAACGATCGTGTGCTAAGCTAACGGAATGGGTCAAGTCAATCACATCATTCTCCTAATGATGTGATCCCGTTAATCAAATGACAACTCATGTCAATGGCTAGGAAACATAACCATCTTTGATCAACGAGCTAGTCAAATAGAGGCATACTAGTGACACTCTGTTTGTCTATGTATTCACACAAGTATTATGTTTTCGGTTAATACAATTCTAGCTTGAATAATAAACATTTATCATGATATAAGGAAATAAATAATAACTTTATTATTGCCTCTAGGGCATATTTCCTTCAGGGGTTTGGGTTCTGGCCAATCAGAAAGCACGACTCAGATCGTGGGCGGGGTTTGGTCGGCACACGGCTTTCATCAACGAACCGTGTGCTATTCGCAAACCAAATTGCATATTTTTGTTCACACATACTGTAGTGAGATTGATTGAGTGTGCTACCTCTATGATATAATAATAATAAAAAAAATGATAATAATAATAACAACAAAAAACAGTTCATGTTCATTGCCTGAGCTGACAGCATATCAAGGTCAACATATTAATGGTTCTTACATCAACAGAAACCATGCATAACTCACAAATTCAGTACACGCGATAGTTCTAAATTGAACGAATTAAGTTGCAGGGTAGGCATAAAGACTAGTCTTACAGCTTAATTCCCATGTACATGGGGGAACTGGGATCATTAGGTTGACCCCGAATGAACTTGGTTTTTTTTATGATTTTAAACTTCTTCTCTGTTGCACTGGTGCATGATCCCTTGGCTGGCAACTCATCAAATTCATCGTACTCATCCTGATCGGCAACATTGTCGACACCCAGTACCCTTCTCTTCCCATGCATCGCTAAATGGCCATTCTTATGCAAGGGGTCTTCCACAAAGAAAATCTGGGTAGCATCGCTGGCAAGAATGAATGGGTCCGCGTGATATGCCATCGTTGTCCTGTTAACACAGTCTTCCTGTACTCATCAATCCTTACCTGACCAAGAGGGATCCATGTGCACCTGAATAATGCCACCTTAACTTTCACATAGTCAAGCTCCCAAATCTCTTTGATGGTTCCATAGTATACCCTTTTATCAGCTTCATTTACAGTCATGCATTCTATTCGGACAGAGCTGTTCTGATACGAGGTCTTGTTATCATGTTCCTCAGTGTAGAATGTGTATCCATTTATGTCATATGCTTGGTACGTCAGCACCATAGGTGATGGCTTTTGTGCCAACCACGTAGTAATGTCATCGATGGATCCTTGTGCCAAACGATTCTTCAACCATTCGGCGTAGTTCTTAGTGTGCTCCTTCATCTCCACCTATAATGAAGGCACCATTGGTAAGAATCTTTGGCGTATCTCCGCCAAGTGTTCTTCGGCATAAGCGATGAGAACTGGGCTGTTAAGCAGTACCGTCAAATGGGCTTTCTCTGCCAATTCTCCGGGTGCAGCCATTTGCGTGCCAGCAAGGACTGGCTTACCTTTCAGCCTTCCCTCGTGGCGAGAGAGGGGCAAACCTATAAGTCTTTGTTTCATGTATTTGGTGCAAAACTCAACCACCTCCTCCGCGGTATAACCTTGTAGGATGCTTGCCTCTGGATGGTTTCGGTTCTGACAAAAGCGCTTCAGGATTCCCATGAACCGCTCGAAGGGATACATGTTGCGAAGAAACACAGGACCACAATACTTTATCTCGCCGACAAGGTGCACAGTGAGATGGACCATGATATCAAAGAATGATGGTGGGAAAAACATCTCTAGGTTGGACAATATTCTTGCAATATCATCTTGCATATGATCAATCTCTTCAGGATCTACAACTTTCTGCCATAGTTGGTTGAAGAAATCACAGAGGTCAATGAGTGTGTTTCTTATATCTTTGTCCATCAAATTCCTGATGGCCACCGGGAGGATTTGTGTCAACATTACGTGGCAATCATGTGACTTCATCTATCCCAACTTCATTTTACCTGATCTCACATCCACGAGACTTCTGATGTTTGCGGAGTAGGAAGAGGGTGTCTTAACTGACAACAAATAGGTGAAGAACCGTGTTCCTTCTTTTGTACTGAAATTGTAACTCTGGTGAGCTTTGATGAATTTGTCATCATCTTCTGCTTCACTCTTGCGTTGTGATTGATCAGCAAGCATATCGAGCCGTGAACCATCACCATCCTTTCTTTTACCTTTAATCCTGAGCAGAGTACCAAGGATGCTTTCACATAAGTTCTTCTCTACGTGCATGACATTGATGCAGTGACGTACACGTAGAATCTCCCAGTAAGGTAATTTCTAGAACACCGATTTCTTCTTAAACACTTGATCCTTGGGTGTTTGTTTCACCGTCAAAGGGTGGTTCTTGCCAAGCACAACATTAATTTTTTTAGCCATGTTGTGGACCACCACCCCTTCATAGGGTCTTGGGGCTGCAGCTGCCTCTGCCGTACCATCAAATTCAGCTTTCATCTTTCGGTATGGGTGATTTTTCCGTAAGAACCTACGATGACGCATTGTCCACACTGTCAGCACCTGCCTCTACACTGTTTTGTGCGAGTTGGGAAGTCTTCTGCTAGCTGTCCTATCCATGCATGTGACACACCGTACTTATCCCCTTGTGTTCTTCCCCGATGTGTTGCCTAATGCCGGCATATCTTGAATGGTGTGCACCAGCATGGCATGTAGATCGAAAATCTCCTTTCTGTAAGTATCATACATTTTACAGCAGGCGCATCTATCCACACTGTCAGCAGTTCTTCTACCAGTAGCTGAAAGTAAATGTCGATGTCATTTCCAGGTTGCTTCGGGCCTTGGATAATCATTGACATCATAATGTATTTTTTCTTCATACACAACCAAGGAGCTAGGTTATATATGCACAGAAGCACTGGCCATGTGCTGTGATTGGTGCTCATATCGCCAAAAGGATTCATCCCGTCAGTACACTCCCCGAGCCTTATACTTCTAGGATCCTTGGCAAATTTTTCAAAAAAATTGTCGATTAATTCCCACTGAGCCCCATCTTTCGGGTTCCTCATATACCTATCCGCAATTCGCTCATCATGATGCCACCGCAACCTCTTTGCCTCTCTAGGGTTTGCAAACAAACGCCTCAACCTTGGAATTAAAGGCAAGTACCAAACAACCTTGAACGGGACTCCTGTCTTGATCTCGTTGTCCAATTTGTACTTGTCCTTTGCTCTCCTGCGCTTGTATCGTGCATGCTTGCATGTGGGACATGCACGATAATCTTTGTACTCACCACGGTACAATATACAATCATACACACAAGCGTGTATCTTTTGTACTTCAAGTTCCAATGGGCAAACAATTTTCTTCGCTTCATTCGTGCTTCCGGGGAGCACATTATCTTCTGGAAGAATTTCTTTCAAAAGACCTAACATCTCTGTGAAGCCCCTGTTTGATAGAATATTTGCTGCTTTAAATCTGAGAAGCGCCAGGGTGGCACTCAACCTGGAATATTTCTTTTTGCAACTTGGATACAATTCTTTCTTGGAGTCCGCATCAATGGTTGGCAGATCCTTGTACCCAATCATATGCTTATCTGGGCCCTAGAAATCTGCAATCATAGCAGCAAAATCTGGCATATCAAGATCGTCGTCATCTGCGTCGACGTCTTGGTTTTCAAGTGGGCATTTCGGCTTTCCGGTGTTCCATTGGTAGCTTGACGCCTCCGCCCCGATGTTAGATTCAACATCCATGTGACACTGATCGGGGTTTGGCATCTCGCTGCCCTGTGTATCTTCATCCATGACCTCCTCTTCACCATGTATGGTCCAACGTGTATATCCATCCATGAATCCCCTAGAGACTAAGTGCATCTGGATATCTGCAACTTCATGTGACTCTGTATTGGCACAATCAGTACATGGACACAGGATGTAATCCACATCACCAATTCTCCTCTTTGTACTTTCAGCAAAATTCATGAACCCTGTCACGCCACTGATAAAATCTGCGGTTTTCCGATTCTTCATCCATCGAGATCGTTCCATCTGCAGCACACGAATGGTAATTAAAAACAAAATGACAACATTAATACACGGATTAACTGCTGTCCAAAGATGCGTGCATAAATCACAAGGTTTTATTTTAATAATTACTGAGGGCGCTCCATGTTATTATCCAGACGTGCTATGACAAAAATGAATGGCCAGTCAATTTACACGCATAGTACTAGTACAACACTACACTTAGGAATTGAATACCTAAATTTAGCCACTCACAAAAAGAATACCTTAATTACTTAGCCGCACGGCGACCTCCACCCAGCAGACAGACAAGCGCGATGCGGCGGCATGCCGAGACAGCAGGGTCGAGGAGCACAGCTTAGCGCGGCTGCCGCCTGAAGTTCGACCTCCACTATCCCGCCATCGACCGCGATGGATGTGCTGGAATCACGCCGCCGCCGACCTCGATGGTTGAGCTCCTCCTATCTCCCGCCGCAGAACGAGGACTGACCTCCTATGACGCCGTCACCGCCCACCGACTGAGGATTGACCTCTTCTCTGGTAGCCGCTACCTAGGCCGCCGCCGCCATCTCTATATGCAGAGCGGCTGTTTTTTTACGGATATCCGCGGAGTGGCTGTTTACACGGTATCTGATAACCCACAAGTATGGGGGATCACAACAGTTTTCGAGGGTAGAGTATTCAACCCAAATTTATTGATTCGACACAAGGGGAGCCAAAGAATATTCTCAAGTATTAGCAGTTGAGTTGTCAATTCAACCACACCTGGATAACTTAGTATCTACAGCAAAGTATTTAGTAGCAAAGTAATATGGAAGTAACGGTAACGATAGCAAAAGTAATATTTTTGGGTTTTGTAGTGATTGTAACATAGCAACGGAAAAGTAAATAAGCGAAGAACAATATGTGAAAAGCTCGTATGCATTGGATCGGTGATGGAGAATTATGTCGGATGCGGTTCATCATGTAACAATCATAACATAGGGTGACACGGAACTAGCTCCAATTCATCAATGTAATGTAGGCATGTATTCCGAATATAGTCATACGTGCTTATGGAAAAGAACTTGCATGACATCTTTTGTCCTACCCTCCCGTGGCAGCGGGGTCCTAATGGAAACTAAGGGATATTAAGGCCTCCTTTTAATAGAGTACCGGAACAAAGCATTAACACATAGTGAATACATGAACTCCTCAAACTACGGTCATCACCGGGAGTGGTCCCGATTATTGTCACTTCGGGGTTGCCGGATCATAACACATAGTAGGTGACTATAGACTTGCAAGATAGGATCAAGAACTCACATATATTCATGAAAACATAATAGGTTCAGATCTGAAATCATGGCACTCAGGCCCTAGTGACAAGCATTAAGCATAGCAAAGTCATAGCAACATCAATCTCAGAACATAGTGGAGACTAGGGATCAAACCCTAACAAAACTAACTCGATTACATGATAGATCTCATCCAACCCATCACCATCCAGCAAGCCTACGATGGAATTACTCACGCATGGTGGTGAGCATCATGAAATTGGTGATGGAGGATGGTTGATGATGATGATGGCGACGGATTCCCCTCTCCGGAGCCCCGAACGGATTCCAGATCAGCCCTCCCGAGAGGTTTTAGGGCTTTGCGGCGGCTTCGTATTGTAAAACGTGATGAATCCTTCTCTCTGATTTTTTTTCTCCCCGAACACGAATATATGCAGTTGGAGTTGAGGTCGGTGGAGCGTCAGGGGGCCCACGAGGCAGGGGGCACGCCCAGGGGGGCAGGCGCGCCCCCACCCTCGTGGACAGGTGGAGGCGCCCCTGATGTGGATTCTTCTTCCAGTATTTTTATTATTTTCCAAAACTAAGTTTCATGGAGTTTCAGGTCATTCCAAGAACTTTTGTTTCTGCACATAAATAACATCATGGCAATTCTGCTGAAAACAGCGTCAGTCCGTGTTAGTTCCATTCAAATCATGCAAGTTAGAGTCCAAAACAAGGGCAAAAGTGTTTGGAAAAGTAGATACGATGGAGACGTATCAACTCCCCCAAGCTTAAACCTTTGCTTGTCCTCAAGCAATTCAGTTGATAAACTGAAAGTGATAAAGAAAAACTTTTACAAACTCTGTTTGCTCTTGTTGTTGTAAATATGTAAAGCCAGCATTCAAGTTTTCAGCAAAGATTATGAACTAACCATATTCACAATAACATTTAGGTCTCATGTTTACTCATGTCAATGGCATAATCAACTAGCGAGCAATAATAATAAATCTCGGATGACAACACTTTCTCAAAACAATCATGATATGACATAATAAGATGGTATCTCGCTAGCCCTTTCTGAGACCGCAAGACATAAATGCAGAGCACCTTTAAAGATTAAGGACTGACTAAACATTGTAATTCATGGTAAAAGAGATCCAGTCATAGTCATACCCAATATAAATTAATAGTAATGGATGCAAATGACAGCAGCGCTCTCCAGCTAGTGCTTTTAATAAGAGGGTGATGACTCAACATAAAAGTAAATAGATAGGCCCTTCGCAGAGGGAAGCAGGGATTTGTAGAGGTGCCAGAGCTCGATTCTAAAGCAGAGATAAATAATATTTTGAGCGGCATACTTTCATTGTCAACATAACAACCAAGAGATGGCGATATCTTCCATGCTACACACATTATAGGAGGTTCCCAAACAGAATGGTAAAGTTTATACTCCCCCTCCACCAACAAGCATCAATCCATGGCTTGCTCGAAACAACGAGTGCCTCCAACTAACAACAGTCCCAGGGGGAGTTTTGTTTGCAATTATTTTGATTTGATTTGCATAAAGCATGGGACTGGGCATCCCGGTGACCAGCCATTTTCTCGTGAGTGAGGAGCGGAGTCCACTCCTCTTGAGAATAGCCCGCCTAACATGGAAGATAAGGACAACCCTAGTTGATACATGAGCTATTCGAGCATACAAAACAGAATTTCATTTGAAGGTTTAGAGTTTGGCACATACAAATTTACTTGGAACGGCAGGTAGATATCGCATATAGGAAGATATAGTGGACTCATATGGCATAACTTTGGGGTTTAAGGGATTGGATGCACAAGCAGTATTCCCGCTTAGTACAAGTGAAGGCTAGCAAAAGACTGGGAAGCGACCAACTAGAGAGCGACAACAGTCATGAACATGCATTAAAATTAATAAACATTAAGTGCAAGCATGAGTAGGATATAATCCACCATGAACATAAATATCGTGAAGGCTATGTTGATTTGTTTCAACTACATGCGTGAACATGTGCCAAGTCAAGTCACTTAAATCATTCAAAGGAGGATACCACCCCACTATACCACATCACAACCATTTTAATAGCATGTTGGCACGCAAGGTAAACCATTATAACTCATAGCTAATCAAGCATGGCATAAGCAACTATGATCTCTAATTGTCATTGCAAACATGTTTATTCATAATAGGCTGAATCAGGAACGATGAACTAATCATATTTACAAAAACAAGAGAGGTCAAGTTCATACGAGCTTCTCTCATCTCAATCAGTCCATCATATATCGTCATAATTGCCTTTCACTTGCACGACCGAATGATGTGAAAATAATAAGAGTGCACGTGCATTGGACTAAGCTGGAATCTGCGAGCATTCAATAAGCAGGAGAAGACAAGGCAATATGGACGCTTGGTTAAATCAACAATAATGCATATAAGAGCCATTTCAACAATTTAATTATGATCTTCTCCTATCGACCCCCAAAGAAAAGAAGAGAAATAAAACTATTTACACAAGAAAGCTCCCAACAAGCAAAAGAAGAACATGAAATCTTTTTTGGGTTTTCTTTTTAATTATTACTACTACAGCAAGAAAAGTAAACTAACTAAAAGCTACACTAATTTTTTTTCTTAAGGTTTATTAAACACATAAGAAGAAAGCAAGAAAAAGGAAAATAAACTAGCATGGATATTACAAAGAAAGAGTATGAGCACCGACAACTAGCAATGAGTGTGTAAACATAAATGTAATGTCGGTGGGAAATACGTACTCCCCCAAGCTTGGGCTTTTGGCCTAAGTTGGTTTATTGCCACGGATGGCCTGGCGGATATCCAAAGTTGTAGTTGGGGTCGTACTGAGATGCAGCGGTCATTGCATCATGTGCTGCAGCTTGGAGGCGAGCTATCTCAGCCCTCCTCCTATACTCCTCCGCCTCCTCTTTGGTTATGTAATGTCTCCTTTTTTCCTGAAAGTCAAAGAGAGTAGGGGCAGGAAGAACAATACTGACGGCGTGACGCCTGTCAAAGATTAGTCTGTACTGGAGAGGTGGTTCATTCCTCTTGACAACCTGATGGTGAACCATAGCATTAAAGTCTAGATAAGTAGGAGGCAGTTCAATATCATCATCACGTATGGTTACACCAAGAAAATCAGCTAAGCGGGTTGCATAAATTCCACCAAAGAAATCTCCATTAAATCAATTATGATGCAACCTACGTGCAACAATGGCTCCCAAATTATAAGATTTATCTCCTAACATAGCACTCCTAAGAATACTGAGGTCAGGGACACACATGTGACATGCTTCATCCTTACCATTTATGCACCTACCTATAAAGAGAGCAAAATAATGTATAGCAGGAAAATGAATGGTCCCTATGGTAGCTTGTGCTATATCTCTAGATTCCCCCATAGTTATACTAGCAAGAAATTCTCTAAATTCAGATTTGCGAGGTTCACTAGTACTACCCCATTGTGGAAGTTTGCAAGCATTGGTGAAATCCTCTAAGTCCATAGTGTAAGAATTTTCATAGAGATCAAATAGGACAGTTTGAGAATTACGTGAAGATGAATATTCAAACCTCCTCACAAAGGAACTAGTGAGATAGTGGTACTGGCGGCACTTTTCCTCCTCGAAGCTCACAAGATCAGCGTTACACAAATATGCGTTAAATTCTTCCTTGATTCCCGCTCGATCCATAAAGTCTTCTGAAGGCCATTCACAAGGCCGCACTGGAGCGTTCCTTGGTGGCTCATCATCGGCATCGCGCATTGCAAGCTTGGGTCCTTGCTTCCTTGAAGGACCACCTTGGTACATTTTCCTAAGCATATTTCTTCCTCTGAAAATTTCTTGAAATTTTTAGTAACTTCAAATAAAAGTGAACCAAGCTCAACAAAATTGATAGCAACTACTCCTACAAGTGCCTAGAGACTATATCATGCATTAGAACTACTTGGAACCATATAAATTTGACATGCAAGCTCAAGAACATGGTCACCTAGGCAGCACAAATTTGCAATGAATAAAGCACTAGAACAAAAACTAATTGGACCAATGGAGGAGTCACATACCAAGGAACAATTTCCCCAAGCAGTTTTGTGAGAGGTGCTTTGAGCAAGGAGATCGAAAATCGCAGCAAAATGAGCTAGAACTCGTGCTTGAGCTAGATGGTGATTTTTTGGGAGGAAGAAGAAGTGTGTGGGTGCAGGAATAAGTGGAGGGGAGCCACCATGGGCCCACGAGGCAGGGGGCGCGCCCTGTAGGGGTGGGCGCGCCCTGGACCCTCGTGGCCAGGTGCTTGCTCCCCCTGCTGTGTTCTCAGTGCCAGATATCTCAAATATTCCAGAAAAAATCATATTCCATTTTTAGGGCATTTGGAGAACTTTTATTTTCGGGGTATTTTTATATTGCATGGATAAATCAGAAAACAGACAGAAAAATACTATTTTTTACTTTATTTCAACTAAATAATAGAAAGTAGAGAGAGGGTACAGAAGGTTGTGCTTTCTAACTTCATCCATCTCATGCTCATCAAAAGGAATCCACTAACAAGGTTGATCAAGTCTTGTTAACAAACTCATTCCGACTAACATGGAACCGGAGAAATTTTGAATAACATTATGTTACCTCAACGGGGATATGCACATCCCCGATAATAAGAATATCATATTTCTTCTTGACGGTAGGAAGAGGAAATTCAAAACCTCCAAAAATAATCGATGGAATTTTTCCAATAGAATTGATACTGTGGACTTGAGGTTGTTTCCTCGGAAAGTGTACCGTATGTTCATTACCATTAACATGAAAAGTGACATTGCCTTTGTTGCAATCAATAACAGCCCCTGCAGTATTCAAAAAAGGTCTTCCAAGAATAATAGACATACTATCGTCCTCGGGAATATCAAGAATAACAAAGTCTGTTAAAATAGTAACGTTTGCAACCACAACAGGCACATCCTCACAAATACCGACATGTATAGCAGTTGATTTATCAGCCATTTGCAAAGATATTTCAGTAGGTGTCAACTTATTCAAATCAAGTCTACAATATAGAGAGAGAGGCATAACACTAACACCGGCTCCAAGATCACATAAAGCAGTTTTAACATAGTTTCTTTTAATGGAGCATGGTATAGTTGGTACTCCTGGATCTCCTAGTTTCTTAGGTATTCCACCCTTAAAAGTATAATTAGCAAGCATGGTGGAAATATCAGCTTCCGGTATTTTCCTCTTATTAGTAACAATTTTTTCATATACTTAGCATAAGGATTCATTTTGAGCATATCAGTTAATCGCATACGCAAAAAGATAGGTCTAATCATTCCAGCCAAGCGCTCAAAATCCTCATCATCCTTTTTCTTGGATGGTTTGGGAGGAAAAGGCATGGGTTTCTGAACCCATGGTTCTCTTTCTTTACCGTGCTTCCTAGCAACAAAGTCTCTTTTATCATAACGTTGATTCTTTGATTGTGGGTTATCAAGATCAACAGCAGGTTCAATCTCTACATCATTATCATTACTAGGTTGAGAATCATCATGACCATCATCATTAACATCATTACTAGGTTCATGTTCATTACCAGATTGTGTTTCAGCATCAGAAATAGAAATATCATTGGGATTCTCAGGTGTGTCTACAGCAGGTTCACTAGAAGCATGCAAAGTCCTATCATTTTTTCTTTTTCTTCTTTTTAGAAGGACTAGGTGCATCTAAACTATTTCTCTGAGAATCTTGCTCAATTCTCTTAGGGTGGCCTTCAGGATACAAAGGTTCCTGAGTCATTTTACCAGTTCTAGTAGCCACTCTAACAGCATAATCATTATTCTTACTATTTAATTCATTGAGCAAATCATTTTGAGCCTTAAGTACTTGTTCTACTTGAGTGGTAACCATAGAAGCATGTTTACTAATGAGTTTAAGTTCACCTTTAACTCTAGACATATAATCACCCAAGTGTTCAATCATATAAGCATTTTGTTTCAATTCTCTACCAAAATAAGCATTGAAGTTTTCTTGTTTGACAATAAAATTATCAAACTCTTCTAAGCATTGTCTAGCAGACTTATAGTGGGGAATATCACCTTCATCAAATCTATAGAGAGAATTTACCTTTACTACCTGTGTCGGGTATCAAGACCATGAGTTTCTTCAATAGGTGATGGATTAAGATCATATGTTTCTTCAACAGGCGGTAAATTAAGACCATGTATTTCTTCAATAGGAGGTAAATTCTTAACATCTTCAGCTTTAATACCCTTTTCTTTCATAGATTTCTTTGCCTCTTGCATATATTCAGGACTGAGAAATAGAACACCTCTTTTCTTCGGAGTTGGTTTAGGAATAGGCTCAGGAAGTGTCCAATTATTTTCATTTGTCAACATATTATTTAATAGAATTTCAGCTTCATCCGGTGTTCTTTCCCTGAGAAAACAGAACCAACACAACTATCCAGGTAATCTCTGGAAGCATCGGTTAGTCCATTACAAAAGATACCAAGTATTTCATTTTTCTTAAGAGGATGATCAGGCAAAGCATTAAGTAATAGGAGAAGCCTCCCCCAAGCTTGTGGGAGACTCTCTTCTTCAATTTGCACAAAATTGTATATATCCCTTAAAGCAGCTTGTTTCTTATGAGCAGGGAAATATTTAGCAGAGAAATAATAAATAATATCCTGGGGACTACGCACACAACCAGGATCAAGATAATTAAACCATATCTTAGCATCACCCTTTAATGAGAACGGAAATATTTTAAGGATATAAAGGTAGCGGGTTCTCTCATCATTAGTGAACAAGGTGGCAATATCATTTAATTTAGTAAGATGTGCCACAATAGTTTCAGATTCATAGCCATAAAAAGGATCAGATTCAACCAAAGTAATTATATCAAGATCAACAGAGAATTCATAATCCTTATCAGTAACACAGATAGGTGAAGTAGCAAAAGCAGGGTCAGGTTTCATTCTAGCATTAAGAGATCGCTGCTTCCATTTAGCTAATAACTTCTTAAGATCACTTCTATCATTGCAAGCAAGAATGGCTCTAGCAGATTCTTCATCCAAAACATAACCCTCAGGCACAACAGGCAATTCATATTTATTAGGGGGAGATTCTTCATCATCACTATCTTCAATATTATCGGTTTCAATAATTTCATTCTCTCTAGCCCTAGCAAGTTGTTCATCAAGAAATTCACCAAGTGGCACAGTAGTATCAAGCATAGAAGTAGTTTCATCATAAGTATCATGCATAGCAGAAGTGGCATCATCAATAACATGCGACATATCAGAATTAATAGCAGAAGCAGGTTTAGGTGTCGCAAGCTTACTCAAAACAGAAGGTGAATCAAGTGCAGAGCTAGAGGGCAGTTCCTTACCTCCCCTCGTAGTTGAGGGATAAATTTTTGTTTTTGCGTCTTTCAAGTTCTTCATAGTGACCAGCAGATATAAATCCCAAGTGACTCAAAGAATAGAGCTATGCTCCCCGGCAACGGCGCCAGAAAATAGTCTTGATAATCCACAAGTACAGGGGATCGCAACAGTTTTCGAGGGTAGAGTATTCAACCCAAATTTATTGATTCGACACAAGGGGAGCCAAAGAATATTCTCAAGTATTTGTAGTTGAGTTGTCAATTCAACCACACCTGGATAACTTAGTATCTGTAGCAAAGTATTTAGTAGCAAAGTAATATGGAAGTAACGGTAACGATAGCAAAAGTAATATTTTTGGGTTTTGTAGTGATTGTAACAGTAGCAACTGAAAAGTAAATAAGCGAAGAACAATATGTGAAAAGCTCGTAGGCATTGGATCAGTGATGGAGAATTGCCGGATGCGGTTCATCATGTAACAATCATAACATAGGGTGACACAGAACTAGCTCCAATTCATCAATGTAATGTAGGCATGTATTCGGAATATAGTCATACGTGCTTATGGAAAAGAACTTGCATGACATCTTTTGTCCTACCCTCCTGTGGCAGCGGGGTCCTAATGGAAACTAAGGGATATTAAGGCCTCCTTTTAATAGAGTACCGGAACAAAGCATTAACACATAGTGAATACATGAACTCCTCAAACTACGGTCATCACCGGGAGTGGTCCCGATTATTGTCACTTCGGGGTTGCCGGATCATAACACATAGTAGGTGACTATAGACTTGCAAGATAGGATCAAGAACTCACATATATTCATGAAAACATAATAGGTTCAGATCTGAAATCATGGCACTCGGGCCCTAGTGACAAGCATTAAGCATAGAAAAGTCATAGCAACATCAATCTCAGAACATAGTGGATAGTAGGGATCAAACCCTAACAAAACTAACTCGATTACATGATAGATCTCATCCAACCCATCACCGTCCAGCAAGCCTACGATGGAATTAATCACGCACGGCGGTGAGCATCATGAAATTGGTGATGGAGGATGGTTGATGATGACGATGGCGACGGATTCCCCTCTCTGGAGCCCCGAACAGACTCCAGATCAGCCCTCCCGAGAGGTTTTAGGGCTTGGCGGCGGCTCCATATCATAAAACGCGATGAATCCTTCTCTCTAATTTTTTTCTCCCCGAACATGAATATATGGAGTTGGAGTTGAGGTCGGTGGAGCGTCAGGGGGCCCACGAGGCAGGGGGCACGCCCAGGGGGGCAGGCGCGCCCCCACCCTCGTGGACAGGTGGAGGCCCCCCTGACGTGGATTCTTCTTCCAGTATTTTTATTATTTTCCAAAAATAAGTTCCGTGGAGTTTCAGGTCATTCCGAGAACTTTTGTTTTTGCACATAAATAACACCATGGCAATTCTGCTGAAAACAGCGTCAGCCCGGGTTAGTTCCATTCAAATCATGCAAGTTAGAGTCGAAAACAAGGGCAAAAGTGTTTGGAAAAGTAGATACGACAGAGACGTATCAGTATCTCAACGTAACTCAATTATATGGATAGGGTACATCACATACGGTTTTGTAACGGCAACCGTGTCTAACCTACGTTGTCTTCTCACACGGTTTGGTGCGATAATCATGTGTGACATTGTAATACCTAACACAAACGACATGTACAAACAGTGTGCCGTATACAACATATATATAGTGCCATTAGTAGTTCTCGACTGTTAGCTTATCTCCACAGTTTCCCCATTTCCCCCAAATCCCTACATAGCCTCCAAATTCCCTCGCGTGGCGCTGACATTGGGGGAATGCGGACGAGTGGTGCTGATGGTTTCGGTGCGGCTGCTCCTGCTCGTATCGCCGCCACGACGGCGGTCGCAGCCGAGCACTTGCCTAAGGTAATCAGAAGGCAGGTGTACTACGGATCCGAATCGTCCTGTCAGGTTCCAATCTATCCCGATCTTTTTTACCATGTCCAAAGTATGGCTCCTTGCTGAATCCGTCCTGAATGCCCCCCCCCCCCAGGAAAGCGATCTGCCGCCGGATCCGGAGCTTGACTCCAGACTCCCGCAACACGAGTTCGACTCTGAGTTTTGCGCCACCGAGAAGTACCAAAAGCTGAGTTGTGTGCATGGGCACACTCCCGCTCGACGTGTATGCACGGAGGGATTCGACATTGGCACGGGGTTTCTCAGTTGCCCCTTAGAGGTTAGTGCTAATTAAGTTCATCATTTTACTTCAGTTAATGCCACCGCTCATCCAGAATACTATTTAACATTGGCAGGGATATGAGGCTTGTGCCTTTCTTAACTGGCTGGATGAAGAATGGCATGACAGGGCTCGGAGTGTTATCAACAAGCTCGCAGAAGATAACGTAAAGCTGAAGAAGAAACTGGCTGATCTGGAATGTACAATCAGTACGATGAAGCAAGAAAGAATCAATCACAGGCAACAGATGAAAGCAAGAGACAAGAAGGAACTAGCATGTGTAGTTGTGGTTTTCGCATTAGCCATGTTCTATGCGCTGTTTGCAATGATGATTAGGGGTTTTGTTTGACAGTATTGCTAAAGCACATCTAGATGTGCTCTAAGTAATGCACATCTAGGTCCTATATATGCCATTGATGTTACGCGAAGATTCGTGTAGATATTTTTCTTTGTCTTTTTTCTTTTCCTTTCTAGTTTGATTATTACTGGCTTTATCAATAAGAAGAGCTCAATGTATTGCTTGCCAACTGTCCTACTCCATTCGTACTGGTACCGGTGCATAATTCCAAAACCCGTTCCTTGTTTTTGTCCTGAAAATATAAACCAACTAAATAGCCAATAGGAGTCCTGCGTAACCCCGGGAATTTGGAGCGACTCGGTACAAATAATTGCGGTTGATTATATCAGCAGTTAGATAATACGTCAACCCCCGCTTCAATCTCCGCTTCAATTGGCAGTTCCTCTTCTCTGCATACCCCGCTTAAGTGTCCACCATCTTCATCGTCCCCGGTAGGCCACGCTACACACTGCCACACACCCTGCAGCCATGTCGAGCGATAGCGAGGACGACAGTTCAGCCAGCAGTCTGGCGTCCGATGATAGGTCAACATCGGAATCATCCCGCTCATATTCCATGAGTCCGGCGTCGAGCCTAGACCTCGATTATATCCGTTTCATGGAAGGGATGCCGCCTTCGGAGTCGTCAGACGACAACCAGACGGACGAGGAGCCGTCGGAGGACGAAGAAGAGGACGACGATGATGATGAGGAGGAATGGTCGAACTAGGAGGAGGAGGAGGACGACGACAGCAACGACGATGATGACGGCGGCGGCGATGAAAAGCCAACGGTCAGCGGCAAGAAGCGTCCTCGCCAAGATGATGTCGCGGCGCCATCCAACAAGAACAACAAGAAGAAGAAGGACTAAATTAAGCAGATTGTATATATCTCTGTTTATCCTGTCAATCTCATCGCAGACGGTTAGTAATATGTATTCGACAGAGATCTTCTACATTATCGCCAAAAGGTTGGTTTGTTGAACTATGTGCCCTGACGAGCACACAATTCACAAAAAAAGACCATATGGGATGTCTATAATGATCGCACACAATTCTGATTACCGACCAATTTGCCGGGTATCACACACATCTTGTTACGCCGAATCGTTTGTGTTCACCTCACTCATCGCAAACGGTTCATCGGAGTGAACTGTATGCCGTATATCGCACACACCTTGATCTGGCTACCCATTTCTGTTGTTCTATCTCATCGCAAACAGTTCGTACAGATCAACCGTGTGCCCCTCATCGCACACGCAACTATAATCTGAACCGTGTTTGATGTATCATTCATCGCAAACGTTTTGCATCATTTCTGACGGTTTTCATACAACACCGTTTGTGATTATTGCATCACACACAGTTTCTCGAAGGGTCTCTAATCGTAGTGTCGCATTAGCAGCATCCTGCAGTAGTGTAGATTGGTTTTTCTTGCAATGGGAGAAGTGCTTAGCTTTGGGTTCAATCTTGCGGTGTCCTTTCCCAATGACAGTAGGGGCAGCAAGGCACATATTGTATTGTTGTCATCGAGGATAACAAGATGGGGTTTTCATTATATTGCTTGAGTTAATCCCGCTACATCATGTCATCTTACTTAATGCGTTACTCTATTCTTATGAACTTAATACTCTAGCTGCAGGCAGGAGTCGATCGATGTGTGGAGTAATAGTAGTAGATGCAGAATCGTTTCGGTCTACTTGACACAGACGTGATGCCTATATTCATGACCATTGCCTTAGATATCGTCATAACTTTGTGCTTTTCTATCAATTTCTCGGCAGTAATTTGTTCACCCATCGTAATAATTTCTATCTTGAGAGAAGCCTCTAGTGAAACCTATAGCCCCTGGGTCTATTTTCCATCATATAATCTTCTATTTTCCATCATATAAGTTTTCGATCTACAATTTCAGTTTCCTATTTACTTTCTTTGCAATCTTTACTTTCCATTCCATAAACCAAAAATACCAAAAATATTACTTTACCATTTATCCATCTCTATCATATCTCACTTTGCAAATAACCGTGAAGGGATTGACAACCCCTTTGTCGCGTTGGCTGCAAGTTGGTGTTTGTTTGTGCAGGTATTCGGTGGCTTGAGCGTTGTCTCCTACTGGATTGATACCTTGGTTCTCAAAAGCTGAGGGAAATACTTACTCTACTTTGCTGCATCACCCTTTCCTCTTCAAGGGACAAACCAACGCAAGCTCAAGAGGTAGCAGGAAGAATTTCTGGCGCCGTTGCCGGGGAGATCTACATCAAGCCAAGACATACCAAGTACCCATCATAAACTCTCATCTCTCGCATTACATCATTTGCCATTCGCCTCTCATTTTCCTCTCCCCCACTTCTAAAACGATTTTCAAAAAGATTTGCCTTTTCTTCGCCCCTCTTCCGTTCGTCTTCTTCGTTTGCTTCTTGTGTGCTCGTGTGTTGGATTGCTTGCTTTGTCACGATGGCTCAAGATAATACCAAATTGTGTGACTTTTCTAACACCAATAATAATGATTTTATTAGTACTCCGATTGCTCCTGATCCTAATGCGGAATCTTGTGAAATTAATACCGCTTTGCTGAATCTTGTTATGAAAGACCAATTTTCCGGCCTTCCCAATGAAGATGCCGCATCCCATCTTAATAACTTTGTTGATTTACAAGGTCAATTTTTTTTTATTTTGTGTGATATGCAAAAGAATAAATATGTGGATAATGATATTTTTAAATTGAAGCTATTTCCGTTCTCACTTCGAGATCGTGCTAAAACTTGGTTTTCATCTTTGCCTAAAAATAGTATTGATTCATGGAATAAGTGTAAAGATGCTTTTATTTCCAAGTATTTTCCTCCCGCTAAGATCATCTCCCTTAGGAATGATATTATGAATTTTAAGCAACTTGATCGTGAACATGTTGCACAATCTTGGGAGAGGATGAAATTGATGATACGAAATTGCCCTACTCATGGTTTGAATTTGTGGATGATTATACAAAACTTTTATGCCGGATTGAATTTTGCTTCTAGAAATCTTTTAGATTCGGCCGCGGGAGGCACTTTTATGGAAATTACTTTAGGAGAAGCTACTAAACTCCTAGATAATATTATGGTTAATTATTCTCAATGTCATACCGAAAGATCTTCCACTAGTAAAAAAGTGCATGCAATTGAAGAGATTAATGTTTTGAGTGGAAAGATCGATGAGCTTATGAAATTATTTGCTAGAAAGAGTTCTCCTATTGATCCTAATGATATGCCTTTGTCCACTTTGATTGAAAACAATAATGAATCTATGGATGTGAATTTTGTTGTTAGGAACAATTTTGGTAATAACGCGTATAGAGGTAATTTTCCTAGGCCGTTCCCTAGTAATTCCTCTAATAATTATGGTAATTCCTACAACAATTCTTATGGAAATAATAATAATATTCCCTCTTATTTTGAGACTAGTGTTAAAGAATTTATGAGTTCGCAAAACAATTTCAATGCTTTGATTGAAGAAAAATTGCTTAAGATTGATGATTTGGCTAGGAACGTGGATATGACTTCTCTTGATGTTGATTCTTTGAAACTTAGATCTATTCCACCTAAGCATGATATCAATGCGTCTCTCAAAGCTATGAGAATTTCCATTGATGAGTGCAAAGAAAGAACCGCTAAGATGCGCACAAAGAAGGATTGGTTTATAAAAGCGTGTTCTTCTAGTTTTTTTTAGGTTCTGTTTTGCCTCTCAATCTTCTAGTTTCTGTGAGAATAATGATGAAGGTCTTAAAGTGATTGATGTGACTCCTATTGAATCTTTGTTTTCAAATATAAATCTTGATAAAGATGGGACAGAAGATGAGTCAACTTTAGTTAAAAGGCGTCCCAATGATTCAGAGTTTTTAGATCTTGATGCAAATATTGATAAAAGTGGAATTGGAGAGGTCAAAACTTTAAGTAGCAATGAACCCACTATTTTGGATTTCAAGGAATTTAATTATGATAATTATTATTTAATATATTGTATTTCCTTGTTGCAATCCATATTGAATTCTCCTCATGCTTATAATCAAAACAAAGCTTTTACTAAACATATCGCTGATGCTATGATGCAATCTTTTGAGGAAAAGATTGAATTAGAAGTTTCTATCCCTAGAAAACTTTATGATGAGTGGGAGCCTACTATTAAGATTAAAGATTATGAATGCCATGCTTTGTGTGATTTGGGTGCTAGTGTTTCCACAATTCCAAAAACTTTATGTGATGTGTTAGGTTTCCGTGAATTTGATGATTGTTCCTTAAATTTGCATCTTGCGGATTCCACTATTAAGAAACCTATGGGAAGAATTAATGATGTTCTTATTGTTGCAAATAGAATTATGTGCCCTTAGATTTCATTGTTCTTGATATAGATTGCAGTCCTACATGTCCTATTATTCTTGGTAGACCTTTCCTTAGAATGATTGGTGCAATTATTGATATGAAAGAAGGAAACATCAGATTTCAATTTCCGTTAAGGAAGGTATGGAACACTTTGCATGAAATTAAATTAAATTGCCTTATGAATCTATTATGAGAGCCACTTATGGATTGCATGCAAAAGATGGTAATACCTAGATCTATTCGTGTTTTTATGCCTAGCTAAGGGCGTTAAACAATAGCGCTTGTTGGGAGGCAACCCAATTTTATTTTTGTTTTTGCTTTTTAGGTTCTGTTTTGCATTTAATATTTCATCTAGCCTTTGGTTAGACGTGGTTTTTTGTTTTTATTAGTGTTTGTGCCAAGTAAGGCCTTTGGGATAGCTTACGGTGATAGTTGTTTTGATCCTGCTGAAAACAGAAACTTTTGCGCCCAGGAAAATAATTTTCATAATTCACAGAAGCGTGATTTTGATCTGATTATATTTGCAATGGATTGCTAGACAAATCTCCCAGATTTTCCTAATTTTTCATAATTTTTGGAGTTGCACAAGTATTCGAGAGTTACAGATTGCTACAGACTGTTCTGTTTTTGACAGATTCTTTTTTTCACGTGTTGTTTGCTTATTTTAATGCATCTATGGCTAGTATCAGGGGGTACGAACCATGGAAAAGTTGGAATACAGTAGATATTACACCAATATAAATAAAGAATGAGTTCACAACAGTACCAAAAGTGGTGATCTATTTTGTTATACTAACGGAGCTTACGAGATTTTCTGTTGAGTTTTGTGTTGTGAAGTTTTCAAGTTTTGGGTAAGGATTTGATGGACTATGGAATAAGGAGTGGAAAGAGCCTAAGCTTGGGGATGCCCAAGGAACCCCAAGGTAATATTGAAGGATACCAAGAGCCTAAGCTTGGGGATGCCCTGGGAAGGCATCCACTCTTTCGTCTTCGTCTATCGGTAACTTTACTTGAGGCTATATTTTTATTCACCACATGATATTTGTTTTGCTTGGAGTGTCTTGTATGATTTGAGTCTTTGCTTTTTAGTTTGCCACAATCATCCTTTCTGTACACACCTTTTGAGAGAGACGCGCATGAATCATGATTTATTAGAATACTCTATGTGCTTCACTTATATCTTTTGAGCTAGGCATATTTGCTCTAGTGCTTCACTTATATCTTTTTAGAGCACGGCGGTGGTTTTATTTTATAGAAATTGATGAACTCCCACACTTCACTTATATTATTTTGAGATTCTATAAACAGCATGGTAATTTGCTTAGGTTATAAAATTAGTCCTAATATGATAGGCATCCAAGAGGGATAAAATAAAAACTTCCATATAGAGTGCATTGAATACTATGAGAAGTTTGATTCCTTATGATTGTTTTGAGATATGAAGATGGTGATATTAGAGTCATGCTAGTGAGTAGTTTTGTATTTGAGAAATACTTGTGTTAAAGCTTGTGAGTCCCGTAGCATGCACGTATGGTGAACCATCATGCGATGAAGTCGGAGCATGATTTATTTTTTGATTGTCTTCCTTATGAGTGGTGGTCGGGGACGAGCGATGGTCTTTTCCTACCAATCTATCCCACTAGGAGCATGCACGTAGTACTTTGTTTTGATGACTAATAGATTTTTGCAATAAGTATGTGAGTTCTTTATGACTAATGTTGAGTCCATGGATTATACGCACTCTCACCTTCGCCATTGCTAGCCTCTCTTGTACCGTGCAACTTTCACCGGTACCATAAACCCACCATATACCTTCCTCAAAACATCCACCATACCTACCTATTATGGCATTTCCATAGCCATTCCGAGATATATTACCATGCAACTTTCCATCGTTCCGTTTATTATGACACGCTCCATCATTGTCATATTGCTTTGCATGATCATGTAGTTGACATCGTATTTATGGCAAAGCCACCGCTCAACATTTTTCATACATGTCACTCTTGATTCAATGCACATCCCGGTACACCGCCGGAGGCATTCACATAGAGTCATATTTTGTTCTAAGTATTGAGTTGTAATTTTTGAGTTGTAAGTAAATAAAAGTGTGATGATCTTCATCATTAGAGCATTGTCCCATGTGAGGACAGGATGATGGAGACTATGGTTCCCCCACAAGTTGGGATGAGACTCCGGATGAAAAAAAAGAGGCCAAAAAATGAGAGAAGGCCCAAATAATAAAAAGGATAGAAAATAGAGAAGGGACAATGTTACTATCCTTTTACCACACTTGTGCTTCAAAGTAGCACCATGATCTTCATGGTAGAGAGTCTCCTATGATGTCACTTTGATATACTAGTGGGAATTTTCATTATAGAACTTGGCTTGTATATTCCAATGATGGCTTCCTCAAAACGCCCTAGGTCTTCGTGAGCAAGCGAGTTGGATGCACACCTACTTAGTTTCTTTTTGAGCTTTCATAAACTTATAGCTCTAGTGCATCCGTTGCATGGCAATCCCTACTCACTCACATTGATATCTATTGATGGGCATCTCCATAGCCCGGTTATACGCCTAGTTGATGTGAGACTATCTCCTTCTTTTTGTCTTCTCCACAACCACCTTCTATTCCACCCATAGTGCTATATCCACGGCTCACGCTCATGTATTGCGTGAAAGTTGAAAAAGTTTGAGAACGTCAAAAGTATGAAACAATTGGTTGGCTTGTCATCGGGGTTGTGCATGATTTAAATATTTTTCGTGATGAAGATGGAGCATAGCCAGACTATATGATTTTTTAGGGATAAGCTTTCTTTGGCCATGTTATTTTGAGAAGACACAGTTATTTTGTTAGTATGATTGAAGTATTATTGTTCTTATGTCAATATTAAAATTTTGTTTTGAATCTTACGGATCTGAACATTCATGCCACAATAAAGAGAATTCCATGGATAAATATGTTTGGAACATTCCACATCAAAAATTCTGTTTTTATCATTTACCTACTCGAGGACGAGCAGGAATTAAGCTTGGGGATGCTTGATACGTCTCCAACGTATCTATAATTTTTGATTGTTCCATGCTATTATATTATCTGTTTTGGATATTTTATATGCATTAATATGCCATTTTATATGATTTTTGGGACTAACCTATTAACCTAGAGCCCAGTGCCAGTTCCTGTTTTTTCCTTGTTTTAGAGTTTCGCAGAAAAGGAATACCAAACGGAGTCCGAACAGAATGAAACTTTCGCGATGATTTTTCTTGGACCAGAAGACATCCAGAGGACTTGGAGTGCAAGTCGGAGAAGCCATGGGCGACCACAAGGTTGGAGGGCGCGCCCCCACCCTTGTGGGCCCCTCGTGACTCCACCGACCTATTTCTTATGCGTATATATTCTCAAATATCCCAAAACCTACCAGGGGAGCCACGAAACCACTTTTCCACTGCCGCAACCTTATGTACCCGTGAGATTCCATCTAGGGGCCTTTTCCAGCGTCCCGCCGGAGGGGGATTCGATAATGGAGGGCTTCTACACTAACACCATTGCCTCTCCGATGAAGCGTGAGTAGTTTACCATAGACCTACGGGTCCATAGCTAGTAGCTAGATGGCTTCTTCTCTCTCTTTGATTCTCAATACCATGTTCTCCTCGATGTTCTTGGAGATCTATTCGATGTAATACTCTATTGTGGTGTGTTTGCCGAGGTCCGATGAATTGTGGATTTATGATCAGCTTATCTATGAATATTATTTGAATCTTCTCTGAATTCTTTTATGCATGATTTGATATCTTTGCAAGTCTCTTCGAACTATCGATTTGGTTTGGCCAACTAGATTGGTTTTTCTTGCAATGGGAGAAGTGCTTAGCTTTGGGTTCAATCTCGCGGTGTCCTTTCCCAATGACAGTAGGGGCAACAAGGCACTGCTACCTCTTGAGCACTGCGTTGGTTTTCCCTTGGAGAGGAAAGGGTGATGCAGCAAAGTAGCGTAAGTATTTCCCTCAGTTTTTGAGAACCAAGGTATCAATCCAGTAGGAGGCTACACACGAGTCCCTCGCACCTACACAAACAAATAAATCCTCGCAACCAACGCGATAAGGGGTTGTCAATCCCTACACGGTCACTTACGAGAGTGAGATCTGATAGATATGATAAGATAATATTTTTGGTATTTTTGTGATAAAGATGCAAAGTAAAATAAAAGGCAACGGAAATAGCTAAGTGTTGGAAGATTAATATGATGGAAAATAGACCCGGGGGCCATAGGTTTCACTAGTGGCTTCTCTCAAGAGCATAAGTATTTACGGTGGGTGAACAAATTACTGTCGAGCAATTGACAGAACTGAGCATAGTTATGAGAATATCTAGGCATGATCATGTATATAGGCATCACGTCCGAAACAATTAGACCAACTCCTGCCTGCATCTACTACTATTACTCCACTCATCGACCGCTATCCAGCATGCATCTAGAGTATTAAGTTCATAAGAACAGAGTAACACTTTAAGCAAGATGACATGATGTAGAGGGATAAAATCATGCAATATGATAAAAACCCCATCTTGTTATCCTCGATGGCAACAATACAATACGTGCCTTGCTGCCCCTACTGTCACTGGGAAAGGACACCGCAAGATTGAACCCTAAGCTAAGCACTTCTCGCATTGCAAGAAAGATCAATCTAGTAGGCCAAACCAAACTGATAATTCGAAGAGACTTGCAAAGATAACCAATCATACATAAAAGAATTCAGAATATTCAAATATTGTTCATAGATAAACTTGATCATAAACCCACAATTCATCAATCTCAACAAACACACCGCAAAAGAAGATTACATCGAATAGATCTCCGCGAGAGAGGGGGAGAACATTGTATTGAGATCCAAAAAGAGAGAAGAAGCCATCTTGCTAATAACTATGGACCCGAAGGTCTGAGGTAAACTACTCACACTTCATCGGAGAGGCAATGGTGTTGATGTAGAAGCCCTCCGTGATCGATGCCCCCTCCGGCGGAGCTCCGGGACAGGCCCCAAGATGGGATCTCACGGGTACAGAAGGTTGCGGCGGTGGAATTAGGTTTTTGGCTCCGTATCTGGTAGTTTGGGGGTACGTAAGTATATATAGGAGGAAGGAGTATGTCGGTGGAGCAACATGGGGCCCACGAGGGTGGAGGGCGCGCCGAGGGGGGTAGGCGCGCCCCCTACCTCGTGGCTTCCTGGTAGCTTTCTTGACGTAGGGTCCAAGTCCTCTGGATCATGTTCGTTCCGAAAATCACGTTCCCGAAGGTTTCATTCCGTTTGGACTCCGTTTGATATTCTTTTTCTGCGAAACTCTGAAATAGGCAAAAAACAACAATTCTGGGCTGGGCCTCCGGTTAATAGGTTAGTCCCAAAAATAATATAAAAGTGTATAACAAAGCCCAATAATGTCCAAAACAGAAGATAATATAGCATGGAGCAATCAAAAATTATAGATACGTTGGAGACGTATCAAGCATCCCCAAGCTTAATTCCTGCTCGTTCTCGAGTAGGTAAATGATAAGAACAGAATTTTTGATGTGGAATGCTACATGGAAAAATTTCAATGTAATTCTTCTTAATTGTGGTATGAATATTCAGATCCGAAATATTCAAGATAAAAGTTCATATTGACATAAAAGTAATAATACTTCAAGCATACTAACTAAGCAATAATGTCCTCTCAAAATAACATGGCCAAAGAAAGTTCATCCCTACAAAATCATATAGTTTAGTCATGCTCCATTTTCGTCACACAAGAATTCCCTCATCATGCATAACCCCGATGACAAGCCAAGCAATTGTTTCATACTTTAGTAATCTCAAACTTTTCAACTTTCACGCAATACATGAGCGTGAGCCATGGATATAGCACTATGGGTGGAATAGAATATAATGATAGGGGTTATGTGGAGAAGACAAAAAAGGAGAAAGTCTCACATCAACGAGGCTAATCAGTGAGCTATGGAGATGCCCATCGATTGATGTTAATGCAAGGAGTAGGGATTGCCATGCAACGGATGCACTAGAGCTAAAAATATATGAAAGCTCAACAAAAGAAACTAAGTGGGTGTGCATCCAACTTGCTTGCTCACGAAGACCTAGGGCACTTGAGGAGGCCCATTGTTGGAATATACAAGCCAAGTTCTATAATGAAAAATTCCCGCTAGTATATGAAGGTGACAAAACAAGAGACTCTCTATCATGAAGATTATGGTGCTACTTTGAAGCACAAGTGTGGTAAAAGGATAGTAACATTGTCCCTTCTCTCTTTTTCTCTCATTTTTTTGGGGCCTTCTCTTTTTTTATGGCCTTTCTCTCTCTCTCTCTCTCTCTCTCTTTTATTCCTCACTTGGGACAATGCTCTAGAAAATGATGATCATCATACTTCTATTTATTTACAACTCAATGATTACAACTCGATACTAGAACAAAGTATGACTCTATATGAATGCCTCCGGCGGTGTACCGGGATATGCAATGTACCAAGAGTGACATGTATGAAAGAATTATGAACGGTGGCTTTGCCACAAATACTATGTCAACTACATGATCATGCAAAGCAATATGACAATGATGAACGTGTCATGATAAACGGAACGGTGGAAAGTTGCATGGCAATATATCTCGGAATGGCAATGGAAATGCCATAATAGGTAGGTATGGTGGCTGTTTTGAGGAAGATATAAGGAGGTTTATGTGTGAAAGAGCGTATCATATCACGGGGTTTGGATGCACCGGCGAAGTTTGCACCAACTCTCAATGTGAGAAAGGGCAATGCACGGTACCGAAGAGGCTAGCAATGATGGAAAGGTGAGAGTGCGTATAATCCATGGACTCAACTTAGTCATAAAGAACTCACATACTTATTGCAAAAATCTACAAGTCATCAAAAACCAAGCACTACGCGCATGCTCCTAGGGGGATAGATTGGTAGGAAAAGACCATCGCTCGTCCCCGACCCCACTCATAAGGAGGACAATCAAAGAACACCTCATGTTTCAAATTTGTTACATAACGTTTACCATACGTGCATGCTACGGGACTTGCAAACTTCAACACAAGTATTTCTCAAATTCACAATTACTCAACTAGCACAACTTTAATATCACTACCTCCATGTCTCAAAACAATCATCAAGCATCAAACTTCTCTTAGTATTCAAAACACTCCTAAGAAAGTTTTTACTATTCTTGAATACCTAGCATATTAGGATTATTTAAGAAAATTACCATGCTATTTAAGACTCTCAAAATAATCTAAGTGAAGCATGAGAGATCAATAGTTTCTATAAAACGAATCTACCACCGTGCTCTAAAAGATATAAGTGAAGTACTAGAGCAAAAACTATATAACTCAAAAGATATAAGTGAAGCACATAGAGTATTCTAATAATTTCCGAATCATGTGTGTCTCTCTCAAAAGGTGTGTACAGCAAAGATGATTGTGGTAAAGCAAAGACTCAAATCACACAAGACGCTCCAAGCAAAACACATATCATGTGGTGAATAAAAATATAGCTCCAAGTAAAGTTACCGATGGAAGTAGACGAAAGAGGGGACGCCTTCCGGGGCATCCCCAAGCTTTGGCTTTTAGGTGTCCTTAGATTATCTTGGGGGTGCCCTGGGCATCCCCAAGCTTAGGCTCTTGCCACTCCTTGTTCCATAATCCATCAAATCTTTCACCCAAAACATGAAAACTTCACAACACAAAACTCAGTAGAAAATCTCGTGAGCTCCGTTAGCGAAAGAAAACAAAAGACCACTTCAAGGTACTGTAATGAACTCATTCTTTATTTATATTGGTGTTAAACCTACTGTATTCCAACTTATCTATGGTTTATAAACTCTTTTACTAGCCATAGATTCATCAAAATAGGCAAACAACACACGAAAAATAGAATCTGTCAAAAACAGAACAGTCTGTAGTAATCTGTAACTAACGCAAACTTCTGGAACTCCAAAGAATCAGCCAAAATAGGACGACCTAGATACTTTGTTTATTGATGAGCAGAAATTGGAATCAATATTTTATCACGTTCTGGTGATTTTTAACAATTATTTTCGTGAACAGAAAGTTTCTGGAATTTTCTGCAAGATCAAATAACTATCATCCAAGAAGATCCTATAGGTTTAACTTGGCACAAACACTAATTAAAACATAAAAACACATCTAACCAGAGGCTAGAACAAATATTTATTCCTAAACAGAAGCAAAAAGCAAAAAACTAAAAATAAAATTGGGTTGCCTCCCAACAAGCGCTATCGTTTAACCCCCTAGCTAGGCATAGAAGCAAGGATAGATCTAGGTATTGCCATCTTTGGCTTTCAACTTTTTAGCGGAATCAAGCTCGAATCCGGGAGGTTCTTTACGTTTCCCTTCATATTCTGAAATTTTTAGATCTAAAGAATCTAACCGCTTATTGCAAAGAGTAATCAACATATTCATGCGGTGAATATTTCCGCTAACGTTCTTAAGAGGTTCAAGAGACTTCTGTAAAATCTTAGTTACTTCGCAAATTTTTTCAAAAACTTGTGTCTCTTCCTGGCTATGATGAGGCCCCTTTTGTTGAGGTAGTGTTCCCACTATACCTTCTATAACTTCATGCGCAATATGGGGATCAATTTCAATAAAATTGCCTTTGGCAACGCAATCCAAGAGTTGTCTATGAGACAAATTTAATCCAACATAAAAATTGCGAAGCAAAATTCTCAGGTTCACTTCAAAGGTACAATTATGGTTAAGACTCCATTATTCTCAACCAGGCATATTTTAAGTTTCCTCCTTGTCTTTGTTTGAAGTGAAAGACTTCAAACTCAGGGGACAACGGAGTTGATAAAGGACTAGCCATGACGACAAGGCAAGCAAATGAAAAAGAGGCGAACGGAAAAGAGAGGGCGAATAAAACGGCAAGGGTGAAGTGGGGGAGAGGAAAACGAGGGGCAAATGGCAAATAATGTAATGCGGGAGATAAGGGTTTGTGATGGGTACTTGGTATGTTGACTTTTGCGTAGACCTCCCCGGCAACGGCGCCAGAAATCCTTCTTGCTACCTCTTGAGCACTGCGTTGGTTTCCCTTGAAGAGGAAAGGGTGATGCAGCAAAGTAGCGTAAGTATTTCCCTCAGTTTTTGAGAACCAAGGTATCAATCCAGTAGGAGGCTACACACAAGTCCCTCGCACCTACACAAACAAAAAAATCCTCACAACCAACGCGATAAGGGGTTGTCAATCCCTACACGGTCACTTACGAGAGTGAGATCTGATAGATATGATAAGATAATATTTTTGGTATTTTTGTGATAAAGATGCAAAGTAAAATAAAAGGCAACGGAAATAGCTAAGTGTTGGAAGATTAATATGATGGAAAATAGATCCGGGGGCCATAGGTTTCACTAGTTGCTTCTCTCGAGAGCATAAGTATTTACGGTGGGTGAAAAAATTACTGTTGAGCAATTGACAGAATTGAGCATAGTTATGAGAATATCTAGGCATGATCATGTATATAGGCATCACGTCCGAAACAAGTAGACCGACTCCTACCTGCATCTACTCCTATTGCTCCACACATCGACCGCTATCCAGCATGCATCTAGAGTATTAAGTTCATAAGAACAGAGTAACGCTTTAAGCAAGACGACATGATGTATAGGGATAAATTCATGCAATATGATAAAAAAAACCCCATCTTGTTATCCTCGATGGCAACAATACAATACGTGCCTTGCTGCCCTACTGTCACTGGGAAAGGACACCGCAAGATTGAACCCAAGGCTAAGCACTTCTCGCATTGCAAGAAAGATCAATCTAGTAGGCCAAACCAAACTGATAATTCGAAGAGACTTGCAAAGATAACCAATCATACATAAAAGAATTCAGAAGATTCAAATATTGTTCATAGATAAACTTGATCATAAACCCACAATTCATCGATCACAACAAACACACCGCAAAAGAAGATTACATCGAATAGATCTCCACGAGAGAGGGGGAGAACATTGTATTGAGATCCAAAAAGAGAGAAGAAGCCATCTAGCTAATAACTATGGACCCGAAGGTCTGAGGTAAACTACTCACACTTCATCGGAGAGTCTATGGTGTTGATGTAGAAGCCCTCCGTGATCGATGCCCCCTCCGGCGGAGCTCCGGAACAGGCCCCATGATGGGATCTCATGGGTACAGAAGGTTGCGGCGCTGGAATTAGGTTTTTGGCTCCGTATCTAGTAGTTTGGGGGTACGTAGGTATATATAGGAGGAAGGGGTACGTCGGTGGAGCAACATGGGGCCCACGAGGGTGGAGGCCGCGCCCAGGGGGTAGGCGCGCCCCCTACCTCGTGGCTTCCTGGTAGCTTTCTTGACGTAGGGTCCAAGTCCTCTGGATCATGTTCGTTCCGAAAATCACGTTCCCGAAGGTTTCATTCCGTTTGGACTCCGTTTGATATTCTTTTTCTGCGAAACTCAGAAATAGGCAAAAAAACAGCAATTCTGGGCTGGGCCTCCGGTTAATAGGTTAGTCCCAAAAATAATATAAAAGTGTATAACAAAGCCCAATAATGTCCAAAACAGAAGATAATATAGCATGGAGCAATCAAAAATTATAGATACATTGGAGATGTATCAGGCACGTATTGTATTGTTGCCATCGAGGATAACAAGATGGGGTTTTGATCATATTGCTTGAGTTAATCCCGCTACATCATCTTACTTAATGTGTTACTCTGTTCTTATGAACTTAATACTCTAGATGCAGGCAGGAGTCGGTCGATGTGTGGAGTAATAGTAGTAGATGCAGAATCGTTTCAGTCTACTTGACACGAACGTGATGCCTATATTCATGATCATTGCCTTAGATATCATCATAAATTTGCGCTTTTTTATCAATTGCTCGGCAGTAATTTGTTCACCCACCATTATAATTTCTATCTTGAGAGAAGCCTCTAGTGAAACCTATCGCCCCGGGTCTATTTTCCATCATATAATCTTCTATTTTCCATCATACAAGTTTCCGATCTACAATTTCGGTTTCCTATTTACTTTCTTTGCAATCTTTACTTTATGTTCCATAAACCAAAAATACCAAAAATATTACTTTACCGTTTATCCATCTCTATCAGATCTCACTTTGCAAATAACCGTGAAGGGATTGACAACCCCTTTGTCGCGTTGGGTGCAAGTTGGTGTTTGTTTGTGCAGGTATTCGGTGGCTTGAGCGTTGTCTCCTACTGGATTGATACCTTGGTTCTCAAAAGCTGAGGGAAATACTTACTCTACTTTGCTGCATCACCCTTTCCTCTTGAGGGGAAAAACCAACACAAGCTCAAGAGGTAGCACTCTGCAGCTCCTGCTTCAAGTTACTAATATTAGCAATTGAATTGGTATCAAATACCCAGACGCTACTACTAGCACTAGTGAGGTACACATCAATAACATGTATATCAAGTACTTGGGGCAGTTCCGCTTCCAGTGGCCCTTCCCCTTGCAATAGAAGCACCCATTCTCTGGTTTGGGTCGAGCCTTGGGTTTCTTCACGGGAGCGGCAACTGTCTTGCCATTCTTCTTGAAGTTCCCTTTCTTTCCCTTACCCTTCTTGAAACTGGTGGTCTTATTGACCATCAACACTTGATGCTCTTTCTTGATTTCTACCTCCACGGCCTTAAGCATCGCGAATAGCTCAGGTATCATTTTGTTCATCCCATTCATATTATAGTTCATCACAAAACCCTTATGGCTTGGTGGCAGTGACTGGAAAACTTTGTCAACCGATGTCTTATCTGGAAGATTAACTCCCACTTGATTCAAGCGATTGTAGCACCCAGACATTCTGGGTACATGCTAACTAACTGAGCTGTTCTCCTCCATCTTGCAGGCAAAGAACTTATCAGAGGTCTTATACCTATCAATACGGGCATGAGCCTGAAATACCAATTTCAGCTCTTGGAACATCTCATATGCTCTGTGGCATTAAAAACGTCTTTGGGGCCCTGATTTCTAAGCCGTAAAGCATGGCGCATTGAACTATCGAGTAGTCATCAAAACGTGCCTGCTAGACATTCACAACATCCACAGACGACGCTAGAGGGGTTGGCACACCGAGCGGTGCATCAAGGACATAAGCCTTATGTGCAGCAGTGAGGACAATCCTCGGACTACGGACCTAGTCCGCATAATTGCTTACATATCTTTCAACTTAGTCTTTCTCTAGGAACGTATTAAAACAGGGAGCTACAACATGAGCTATTTATTTACAACATAATTTGCAAAGACAATTTATACTATGTTCATGATAATTAGTTCAATTAATAAAATTACTAATGAACTCCCACTTAAATGAACATCCATCAAGTTGCCTAAGTGATACATGATCCAAATCAACTAATCCATGTCCGATCATCATGTGAGATGGGGTAGTCATCAATGGTGAAAATCTTCATGTTAATCATATCTACTATATGACTCATGTTCGACCTTTCGGTCTCCTGTGTTCTGAGGCCATGTATGTACATGCTAGGCTCGTCAAGTTTAACCCAAGTATTATGCATGTGTGAAACTGACTTATACCCGTTTATGCGAACGTAAGTCTATCACACCCAATCATCATGAGGTGCTTTGAAATGACGAACTTTTGCAGCGGTGCATACTCTAGGAGAACACAATTTCTCGAAATTAAGTGAAGGGGTCATCTTATAATGCTACCGTCGTTCTAAGCAAAATAATATGCATAAAAAGGATAAACATCACATGCAATCTATATGTGACATGATATGGCCATTATCATGTCGTGCCTTTGATCTCCATCTCCAAACCACGGACATGATCTCCATTGTCACCGGCATGACACCATGATCTCCATCATCGTGTCGTCACGTGGTCGTCTCCACCAACTATTGCTTCTACAACTATTGCTAACCCTATGGCTCCTGCCGGTTGTCGTACTCATGGACATGCAAGTCGTGAACCTATTACAAAGCATGATCATCTCATACATCAACATATATGACATCATGATTTGGCCATACCACATCACAACATGCCATGCAAAAACAAGTTAGACGTCCTCCACTTTGTTGTTGCAAATTTTACGTGGCTGCTATGGGAAACTAGCAAGAACCGTTCTTACCTACGCAAAGCCACAACAGTGATAATCAAGTTGCCTTTTAACCTTCTATAAGGATCTCCTTAGTCAAATTAGATTCAACTAAAGTAGGAGAGGCATACACCCGCTAGCCACCTTATGCAAAACAAGTTGCATGTTAGTCGGTGGAACCGGTCTCATGTGCGAGGACATGTAAGGTTGGTCCGAGCCGCTTCATCCCATAATACTGCCGAATCCAAATAATACAAGAGAGGTAAGCAATTTGAGCATCAACGCCCACAACACTTTGTGTTCTACTCATGCATATACATCTACGCATAGACATAGCTCTGATACCACTGATGGGGAACGAAGCATGAAATTCAAAAAAAAATCCTACGAACACCCAAGATCTATCTGGGAGAAGCATAGCAATGAGAGGGGAGAGTGTGTCTATGTACCCTCATAGACCGAAAGCGGAAGCATATATAACGTGGTTAATGTAGTTGTACTCTTCACGATCCGATCACGATCCAACCGATCTAGTGCCGAACGGACGACACCTCTGAGTTTAGCACTCGTGCGGCTTGATGACATCTCCTCCTCCTTGATCCATCAACAAAAGGCAGAGAAGTATATGGGATCATAACTAGCACGATGGCGGGGTGGTGATGGTGGAGCTAGCAGGGCTTTGCCAAGCGCTACTAGAACGAGGGTAGGGGAACTACAGAGTAACAACAGAGAGAGAGAGAGAGGAGCGCCAAGGGCTTGGTGTGTCCTCTTGGGGCGCCCCCTCCCCTCTATATATACGTGGAGGTGCATGGGGAATAGCCCCTCCAAGCCATAGGGCGCAGCCAAGGGGAGAGGGCTTGGACTCCAACTCCAATCCTATTCCTACTAGGACTCCTTTTTCCCTTCCCTAGCCACATGGGCTTTTGAGGACATGGTGCGCCTAGCCCAATAAGGCCAGGGCACCTCCCCTCATCCCATGCTAGCACTTGGGTAGTGGTGGACCAATTCGTGGACTTCCAGACCCCTCCGAAAAATTCTAGAAGCTTCACGGTACAATACCGAAAAAATCTGCACTTTTTTCGGAACCCAAAATATGACTTCCCATATATAAATCTTTACCTCTCGACCATTCCGAGACTCCTCGTGATGTCCGAGATCTCATCTGGGACTCCGAACAATATTCGGTTACCAATCATCATATATCCCAATATTACTCTAGCGTCAACGAACGTTAAGCGTGCGACCCTGCGGGTTCGGAAATCATGTAGTCATGACTGAGACACCTCTTCGGTCAATAACCAATCGCGGGACCTGGATTCACATCTTGATTCCTACATATTCCACGAAGATATTTTCTTGGTTGAACCACGATGCCAAGGATTCGGTTAATTCCGTATGCAATTCCCTTTGTCCGGCGATATGTTACTTGCCCGAGATTCGATCGTCGGTATCTCCATACCTAGTTCAATCTCGTTACTGGCAAGTCTCTTTACTCGTTCCATAATACAAGATCCCGTGACGAACTCATTAGTCACATTGCTTGCAAGCTCTTTAAGATGTTGTATTACCGAGAGGGCCCAGAGATATCTCTCCATCATACGGAGTGACAAATCGCAGTCTTGATCCATGCCAACCCAACAAATACCTTCGGAGATACTTGTAGAGCACCTTTATTATCACCTAGTTATGAAGTGACGTTTGGATACACACTAAGTATTCCTCTGGTGTCAGAGAGTTACACGATCTCATGGTTTAAGGAATGGATACTTGACATGAATAAAGCTATAGCAAATAAACTAAACGATCTGATGCTAAGCTTACGGTTGGGTGTTGTCCATCACATCATTCTCCCAATTATGTGATCCCATTATCAAATGACAACTCATGTCTATGGTTAGGAAACCATAACCATCTTTGATCAACGAGCAAGTCTAGTAGAGGCATACTAGGGACACGATGTAGTTTATGTATTCACACATGTAGTTAAGTTTCCAGTCAATAAAATTCTAGCATAAACAATAAACATTTATTATGAACGGGAAATATGATAATAACCATTTTATTGTTGCTTCTAGGGCATATTTCCAACAGACTCCCACTTGCATTAGAGTCAATAATCTAGTTCACATCTCCATGTGATCAACACCCAATCAGTTTTGGGGTTTGATCATGTTTTGCTTGTGAGAGAGGTTTTAGTAAATGGGTCTGCAATATTCAGATCTGTGTGTACTTTGCAAATCTCTATGTCATACTATAGATGATGCTAGCACGCTCCACTTGGAGCTATTCTAAATGACTGCTCCACTATACGTGTCCGGTTCGCGACTTGGAGTCATTCGGATCGGTATCAAAGCTTGCATCGATGTAACCCTTTATAATGAACACTTTATCACCTCCATAACTGAGAAACATTTCTTAGTCCTCTAAGGATGCTATCCACTGATCCATGCTACCTCTTGAGCTTGCGTTGGTTTTTCCCTTGAAGAGGAAAGGGTGATGCAACAAAGTAGAGATAAGTATTTCCATAAGTTAGAGAACCAAGGTATCAATCCAGTAGGAGATACAAGCAAGTCCCCAATCTATGCACATGCACAAACAATCAAACACTTGCACCCAACACAATAAAGGGGTTGTCAATCTCTTCATGGTCAATTGCAATGGTGAGATCTGATAGAGATAGGTATAAAAGATTTCTAAAACGTAAATTAAAGTAAAAAATTGCAGCAAGGTATTTTTGGGTTTTTTGGTTTATAGATCTGAAAATATATGATGGAAAATGGACCCGGGGGCCATAGGTTTCACTGGAGGCTTCTCTCTTGAAAGAAAACATACGGTGGGTGACCAAATTACTGTCGAGCAATTGATAGAAACGCGCAAAGTTATGACGATATCCAAGGCAATGATCATGAATATAGGAATCACGTCCATGTCAAGTAGACCGAAACGATTCTGCATCTACTACTATTACTCCATACATCGACCGAGTCCTGCCTGCATATAGAGTATTAAGTTCAAGAGAACAGAGTAACGCTTTGAGCAAGATGACATGATGTAGAGGGATAAACTCAAGCAATATGATGAAACCCCCATCTTTTTACCCTTGATGGCAACAATCAAATGGGTGCCTTGCTACCCCTACTGTCACTGGGTGAGGACACCGCAATATTGAACCCAAAACTAAGCACCTCTCCCGTTGCAAGAAAAACCAATCTAGTTGGCCAAACCAAACTGATAGTTCGAAGAGAAATACAAAGATATCAAATCATGCATATAAGAATTCAGAGAAGATTCAAATAATATTCATAGATAATCTGATCATAAATCCACAATTCATCGGATCTCGACAAACACACCACAAAGGAATATTACATCGGATAGATCTCAAAGAACATCAAGGAGAACTTTGTATTGAAGATCAAAGAGAGAGAAGAAGCCATCTAGCTATTAGCTATGGACCTGTAGGTCTGAGTTAAACTACTCATGTTTCATCGAAAAGGCAATAGAGTTGATGTAGAAGCCCTACGTGATCGAATCCCCCTCCGGCAGGATGCCGGAAAAGGCCCCAAGATGGGAACTCACGGGTACAGAAGGTTACGACGACGAAAAAGTAATTTTGGTGGACGCTTCTGGTTGTTTGGGAATATTTGGGAATTTATAGAGGAAGAATTAGGGTTGGAGGAGCTCCGAGGGGCCCACAAGCCCTCAGGGCGCGCCCCTGTGGCTTGTGGAGTCCTTGGGACTCCCCTGCCTTCAACTCCAAGTTTGTTGGGTGTCTTCTGGTCCAAGAAAAATCATCGCATAAGTTTTATTCCGTTTGATCTTCCTTTTTTGTAGAACTCAAAAACAAGGGAAAAAACAAAAACAGGCACTGGGCTCTAGGTTAATACGTTAGTCCCAAAAATAATATAAAATAGCATATTAATGCATATAAAACATCCAAAATAGATAATATAATAGAATGGAACAATAAAAAATTATAGATACGTTGGAGACGTATCAAGCATCCCCAAGCTTAATTCCTGCTCATCCTCGAGTAGGTAAATGATAAAAACAGAATTTTTGATGTGGAATGCTACCTAACATATTTATCCATGTAATTTTCTTTATTGTGGCATGAATATTTAGATCCATAAGATTCAAAACAAATGTTTAATGTTGACATAAAAACAATAATACTTCAATCATACTAACAAAATAACTGTGTCTTCTCAAAATAACATGGCCAAAGAAAGCTTATCCCTACAAAATCATATAGTCTGGCTATGCTCCATCTTCATCACGAAAAATATTTAAATCATGCACAACCCCGATGACAAGCAAAGCAATTGTTTCATACTTTTGATGTTCTCAAACTTTTTCAACTTTCACGCAATACATGAGCGTGAGCCATGGATATAGCACTATAGGTGGACTAGAATATGGTGGTTGTGGAGAAGACAAAAAGAAGAAGATAGTCTCACATCAACTAGGCGTATCAAGGGGCTATGGAGATGCCCATCAATAGATATCAATGTGAGTGAGTAGGGATTGCCATGCAACGGATGCACTAGAGCTATTAGTTTATGAAAGCTCAAAAAGAAACTAAGTGGGTGTGCATCCAACTCGCTTGCTCACAATGACCTGGGGCAATTTGAGGAAGCCCGTCATTGGAATATACAAGCCAAGTTCTATAATGAAAAATTCTCACTAGTATATGAAAGTGACAACATAGGAAACTCTCTATCATGAAGATCATGGTGCTACTTTGAAGCACAAGTGTCGTAAAAGGATAGTAGCATTTCCCCTTCTCTCTTTTCTCTCATTTTTTTGTTTGGGCTTCTTTTGGCCTCTTTTATTGTTATAAAGTCCGGAGACTCATCCCAACTTTTAAGGGAATCATAGCTTCCTTCATCCTTTCCTCACATGGGACAATGCTCTAATAATGAAGATCATCACACTTTTATTTACTTATAACTCAAGAATTACAACTCGATTCTAGAACAAAATATGACTATATGAATGCCTCCGGTGGTGTACCGGGATGTGCAATGATCAAGCGTAGCAAAGATATCAAAAAACGGACAAGCCATGGAAATATCATGCTAGCCATCTTACGATCATGCAAAGCAATATGACAATGATGAAGCGTGTCATAATAAATGGAACGGTGGAAGTTGCATGGCAATATATCTTGGAATGGCTATGGAAATGCCATAATAGGTAGGTATGGTGGCTGTTTTGAGGAAGGTATATGGTGGGTTTAATGCACCGGCGAGAATTGCGCGGTACTAGAGAGGCTAGCAATGGTGGAAGGGTGAGAGTGTGTATAATCCATGGACTCAACATTAGTCATAAAGAACTCACATACTTATTGCAAAAGTCTATTAGTTATTGAAACAAAGTACTACACACATGCTCCTAGGGGGATAGATTGGTAGGAAAAGACCATCGCTCGTCCCCGACCGCCACTCATAAGGAAGACAATCAATAAATAAATCATGTTCTGACTTCATCACATAACAGTTCACCATATGTGCATGCTACGGGAATCACAAACTTTAACACAAGTATTTCTACCAATCCACAATTACTTACTAGAATGACTCTAATATCACCATCTTTATATCTCAAAACAAATGCAAGGAATCAAACTTCTCATTCTATTCAACGCTCTTTATATGAAAGTTTTATTATATCCCTCTTGGATGCCCATCATATTAGGACTAATTTCATAACCTAAGCAAATTACCATGTTGTTTAGAGACTCTCAAAATAATATAAGTGAAGCAAGAGAGTTCAACAATTTCTATAAAATAAAGCCACCACCGTGCTCTAAAAAGATATAAGTGAAGCACTAGAGAAAATTGACTAGCTCAAAAGATATAAGTGAAGCACATAGAGTATTCTAATAAATTCACGATTCATGCGTGTCCCTCTCAAAAGGTGTGTACAGCAAGGATGATTGTGGCAACTAAAAGCAAAGACTCAAATCATACAAGACGCTCCAAGCAAAACTCATATCATGTGGTGAATAAAAATATAGCCTCAAGTAAATTTACCGATGGATTGAAGACGAAAGAGGGGATGCCATCCGGGGCATCCCCAAGCTTAGATGCTTGGTTGTACTTGAATATTACCTTGGGGTGCCTTGGGCATCCCAAGCTTAGGCTCTTGCCACTCCTGATTCCATAGTCCATCAAATCTTTACCCAAAACTTGAAAACTTCACAACACAAAACTCAACAGAAAACTCATGAGAACTGTTAGTATAAGAAAATAAATCACCACCTTTTGGTACTGTTGTGAACTGATACGTCTCCAACATATCTATAATTTTTGATTGTTACATGCTATTATATTATCTGTTTTGGATGTTTTATATGCATTAATATGCTATTTATATGATTTTTGGCACTAACCTATTAACCTAGAGCCCAGTGCCAGTTTCTGTTTTCCCCATGTTCTAGAGTTTCGCAGAAAAGGAATACCAAACAGAGTCCAAACGGAATAAAACTTTCGCGATGATTTTTCTTGGACCAGAAGACACCCAAGAGACTTGGAGTGCAAGTCATAAGAGCCACGAGGCGGCCACAAGGGTGGAGGGCGCCCCCCCGACCTTGTGGTCCCCTCGGTGACCCCCTGACCTAGATCTTCCTCCTATATATACTATTATACCCTGAAAACATCCAGGGGAGCCACGAAACCACTTCTCCACCGCAGCAACCTTCTATACCGGTGAGATCCCATCTAGGGACCTTTTCCGGCGTCCTGCCGGAGGGGGATTCGATAATTAAACGCTTCTACATCAACACCATTGTCTCTCTGATGAAGCGTGAGTAGTTTACCACAGACCTACGGGTCCATAGCTAGTAGCTAGATGGATTCTTCTCTCTCTTTGATTCTCAATACAAAGTTCTCCTCGATGTTCTTGGAGATCTATTCGATGTAATACTCTTTTGCGGTGTGTCTGCCGAGATCCGATGAATTGTGGATTTATGATCAGCTTATCTATGAATATTATTTGAATTTTCTCTGAATTCTTATATGCATGATTTGATATCTTTGCAAGTCTCTTCGAACTATCGATTTGGTTTGGCCAACTAGATTGGTTTTTCTTGCAATGGGAGAAGTTCTTAGCTTTGGGTTCAATCTTGCGGTGCTCGATCCTAGTGACAGAAGGGGAACCGACACGTATTGTATTGTTGCCATCAAGGATAAAAAGATGGGGTTTCATCATATTGTTTCAGTTAATTCCTCTACATCATGTCATCTTGCCTAATGCATTACTCTGTTCTTATGAATTTAATACTCTAGATGCATGCTGGATAGCGGTCAATGTGTGGAGTAATAGTAGAAGATGCATAATCGTTTCGGTCTACTTGATACAGACGTGATGCCTATATTCATGATCATGGCCTTAGATATCGGCGCTTTTCTATCAATTGCTCGGCAGTAATTTGTTCACCCACCGTAATAATTTCTGTCTTGAGAGAAGCCTCTAGTGAAACCTATGGCTCCCGGGTCTATTTTCCATCATATAATCTTCTATTTTCCATCTTACAAGTTTCTGATCTACAATCTTAGTTTCCTATTTATTTCCTTTGTAGTCTTTTACTTTCTGTTCCATAAACCAAAAATATAAAAAATACATCTATATCAGATCTCACTTTGCAAATATCCGTGAAGGGATTGACAACCCCTTTATCGCGTTGGGTGCAAGTTGGTGTTTGTTTGTGCAGGTATTCGGTGGCTTGTCGCGTTGTCTCCTACTAGATTGATACCTTGGTTCTCAAAAGCTGAGGGAAATACTTACTCTACTTTGCTGCATCACCCTTTCCTCTTCAAGGGAAAAAGCAACGCCAGCTCAAGAGGTAGCAAGAAGGATTTCTGGCGCCGTTGCCGAGGAGATCTATGCCAAGCCAAGACATACCAAGTACCCATCTTAAACTCTCATCCCTCGTATTACATTATTCGCCATTCACCTCTCGTTTTCCTCTCCCGCACTTTTAAAACGATTTTCGAAAAGATTTGCCTTTTCCTCTCCCTTCTTCTGTTTGTCTTCTTCGTTTGCTCTTTGTGTGCTCGTGTGTTGGATTGTTTGCCTTGTCTCTGTGACTCCTCCAAAAACGTTGACCTTCATCTTAGGAGGTTAGATGATATTGAAAATAATGCTAGAAGTTTCATGTCTTTGCAATTTGAGCATAACAAATTTCTTTGGAAACGAGCTCAAGGAGCAAAAAAGTTTTATGGAATTCATGAATAAAGAACTTGATGATATGTCTAAGGAATTTTATGGTTTGAGATCTGAGTTCGCGCATCTTGAAAATTTAGTAGGCCAAATCTCTTATAAACAAGCTACTTTAGTAAACAGAATGGCCGCCAAACCAGAGGCCCAAAATAATGATGAAGATCTTAAAGTGATTAATGTGACTCCTATTGAATCTTTGTTTTCCAATGTAAATCTTGATAAAGATGGGACTGGAGATGAGTCAACTTTAGTTAGAAGGCGTCCCAATGATTCTGAGTTTTTAGATCTTGATGCAAAAATTGATAAAAGTGGGATTGGAGAGGTCAAAACTTTAAGTAGCAATGAACCCACTCTTTTGCATTTCAAGGAATTTAATTATGATAATTGTTATTTAATAGGTGATGTGTCTGGTTGTATTTCCTTGTTGCAATCCATGTTTAATTCTCCTCATGCTTATAATCAAAACAAAGCTTTTACCAAACATATTGTTGATGCTATGACGCAATCTCATGAACAAAAGCTTGAATTAGAAGTTTCTATCCCTAGAAAACTTTATGATGAGTGGGAACCCACTATTAAGATTAAGATTAAAGATTATGAATGCTATGCTTTGTGTGATTTGGGTGCTAGTGTTTCCACGATTCCAAAAACTTTATGTGATGTGTTAGGTTTCGTGAATTTGATGATTGTTCGTTAAATTTGCATGTTGCGGATTCCACTATTAAGAAGCCTATGGGAAGAATTAATGATGTTCTTATTGTTGCAAATAGGAATTATGTACCCGTAGATTTCATTGTTCTTGATATAGATTGCAATCCTACATGCCCTATTATTCCTGGTAGACCTTTCATTAGAACGATTTGTGCAATTATTGATATGATAGAAGGAAACATTAGATTTCAATTTCCGTTAAGGAAAGGCATGGAACACTTTCCAAGAAAGAAAATTAAATTTCCTTATGAGTCTATTATGAGAGCCACTTATGGATTGCATGCCAAAGATGATATTACTTGGATCTAGCCGTGTTTTATGCCTAGCTAAGGGCGTTAAACAATAGCGCTTGTTGGGAGGCAACCCAGTTTTATTTTTGTTTTTGCTTTTTAGGTTCTGTTTCATAATAAATTTTTCATCTAGCCTCTGGTTAGATGTGGTTTTGTGTTTTAATTAGTGTTTGTGCCAGGTAAGATCTTTGGGATAGCCTATGGTAATAGTTAATTTGATCTTGCTGAAAAACAGAAACTTTTGCGCGCACGAAAATAATTTTAATAAATCACAGGAACGTGATTTTTAGTTGATTATTTTTGAGGAAGATTAACAAACAAATTTCTTAGGACTTCCTAATTTCTCAGGATTTTTGGAGTTTTAGAAGTATTCGAAATATCCAGATTTCTACAGACTGTTCTGTTTTTGACAGATTCTGTTTTTCGGGTGTTGTTTGCTTATTTTGATGCATCTATGGCTAGTATCGGGGGGTATGAACCATGGAAAAGTTGGAATACAGTAGATATTTCACCAATATAAATAAATAATGAGTTCACAAAAGTATCAAAAGTGGTGATTTATTTTCTTATACTAACGGAGCTTACGAGATTTTCTGTTGGAGTTTTGTGTTGTGAAGTTTTCAAGTTTTGGGTAAGGATTTGATGGACTATGGAATAAGGAGTGGCAAGAGCCTAAGCTTGGGGGTGCCCAAGGCACCCCAAGGTAATATTCAAGGAGGCCAAAGAGCCTAAGCTTGGGGATGCCCCGGGAAGGAATCCCCTCTTTCGTCTTCGTCTATCAGTAACTTTACTTGAGGCTATATTTTTATTCACCACATGATATGTGTTTTGCTTGGAGTGTCTTGTATGATTTGAGTCTTTGCTTTTTAGTTTGCCACAATCATACTTGTTGTACACACCTTTTTGGAGGGACACGCATGAATCATGATTTATTAGAATGCTCTATCTGCTTGTGACGCCCGGACAATTAAGCTACAGTAATCCCCTGCTAATGATGCCATGTCATCATTTTCACTATTGCTAAATCCCCCTTGGATTCAATCCGGTTCAAATTCAAATTTAAGTTAAAGTCAAAGTTTAAAGTTTTCAAATGTCAAAACTAAAATGTTCTAAGTGTGGCAAATAATCCCGGGATATTTGTCTTGTTGGAAACAACCTCTTTTGGATTCCCAAAGTGCCCCTAGAAATTATTTAGTGGTCGAGCAACATTTAAAATTGGCCTTTCCAATTTCTAAAAATTGGTTAGACAACTTCTTTTGACCTCAAACTTTTTGTGACTCCTAGAATTAATGTGCTTGTTTTATGAGGTAAGTCTCATATCTAACAAAGCTTGTTTAGATTTACAGTTTAATAGAAAACACTAGCAAAAATTTAAACAGAAAATAAAATGCAAAAGAGACCCCCTAGCCAACTGAGCCAACAGGCCCAGCCGGCCACCCACGCGGCCCAACCGGCCCACCCCTGCCGCCCCTGGCCTATTAGGCCACCCCACTCCACGAGCCCTAACCCCTCCCGATCCCCACTCCCCCCGCACGCCCCTCCCCCTTTCCCCGTCTGGATCGGGGCAGAGGGCCCCAACCCCTTCGCCACGCCGCCGTCGCCCGGCGCCTCCGGCCACCCCTCGCCGGCGCACGCCTCTCCGTCTCCTCCCACATGGCGCCTGCCCCACCTCGACCCGAGCTAGATCGGGATCAACCCCGCTGCCCCGACGACTACGCCCCGCCTCCCGGTGCTGCTCGACGCCATCGTCCACGACCGCGCCATCGCTGGACCCCGCCCGAAGCTACCTCGACTCCGCCTCCCCGACGACGCGACGCCGACGCCCCGTCCTCGTCCTCCTCCCCGCCGGCCTCCTCAACTCTCGCTGCCCCCGCACCTCCCCAAGTCGCCCCCGACCTCCCCTGTGAGCTCTCGCGGCTGCTGCCCCTCTCCCTTTCCTCCACTCACCGCCATAGGCCGTCGTCCACTCCGCCCGTTCTTCTGACCGAAGCCGCAGTCGCCATGCGCCCTCATCACGGTCGCCTCAGCGGTTGACTCGCCCCCACGCGCTCCATGGTCCCTCTTGTCGTGCACCGGCTGTGCCCGGGCTGCGCCCCGTGCGTGCACCAACGCCTGCCCGCGATGTTACATATTGCTGCCTTGCCTCTGAAGCTCTGCTGCTCGCTGCTACTTACTGCTCCTCTTCTTGCTAGCTGCTGCTGCCGCTGCCCTGCTATAGCTGCTGCTGCTACTGATGGGCACGACTATGGCCATGCCGTGGGTGTGTGTTATGTGTGTGTGCAGTGTGTGCGCGTGCGTGTGCAATTAGCTTAGGGACTAACTACTAGTTAGTTTAACTACTAGCTTAGGACAAGTGGACCCCTAGACTAATTAATCTTTTAACTAGAATTTTCTAGTTGCTGCCTATGATATGTGGGCCACACGCTCCCCATTTGACCAGTCTAGTTGACTTGGTCAACTCGAATTAAAATAAATCCAAAAATTCCAGAATATTGCTAAAACTTAAAAAATGAATATAAAATAATTTGTAACTCGGATGAAAAAGTTGTTTACATGAAAGTTGCTTAGATCGACGAGACGAATCCGACTACGCGGTCTTCATCTATCACATATCCCTAGCATAGTGAACCTGCAACTTTCCCCCTCCGTTTCATCTGTCCAAAAATGCCAAACTTCGGGAAAACATTTCCAGATATTCTCCCCCTTTGCCGGTATCGTGTAGCACCACGTTAGATCACGTCTAGCTCTGCCTGTTGTCCTATTATGCTCTTCTTTGCTCTGTATTTACTGTTTCTCCCCCCTCTTGTCTCCGGTAGACCCGGCCGAGACCGTTGTTGATGCCACTGTGATCGAGTACGTCGACGACAACCCTTCTTCCCTTTCAGCGGAGCTTCCAGGGAAGCCCCCCCCCCTTTGATCATCCCGATATCGCCCATTCCATTCTCTCATGCTTGCATTAGATTTTGCTATTGTTATTGTTTGCTCCTATTCTGATGCATAGCCTGCTTTTGTAACCTGCTTATTGTTACCTTACCTGCTTATCTTAAACTGCTTAGTATAGGTTGGTTAGAGATCCATCAGTGACCCCCACCTTGTCCTTGTTTCCCCTGCTTCATCATCGATGACTCGATCAACGCGATCGACGACCAGAGCCCGACACCTGACATCACATCACGCCCCTTTTTGTTGCTCTACTCTGCAGAGTTACCATCGAGTGGCGAGGGTGGAACCTCATACATCACTCCTGATGAGATCTCTGTAGTGTAGCTATTCGGTCGTGGTCAACGAGGGTGGTTCCTCCTTCACCATTCCCGATACGGCTCTGTTGTGCAACACCTCAAGTGTGAACCTCGAGGGTGGTTCCTCTTACGTTCACCTTGATGATTACATCGAGTGGAATCCTCCGAGGGTGATTCCTTGGGTTTTCCCCTTGATGTTTGAACACATGGTTACCTTGACTTTACTTGAGACCTTTGAGAAAGTCGGGCGAGCCCGGAGAGCACCCGCAAGATGGTTACGAGGCACGGCCGGGCAGGCAGGCCGCCCCCGAGTGGGCTGGGCTAGCCCTTGTCGTATTTCTTCGAGACGGGGCGACGGGGTCACATTATCGTGAGTCTCTGCTTGTCTCCGCAAGCTAATAATACACTATGGTTTGGGTATTTGTCCTGAGTTGGCCTTTGGCCTTTACGCACTAACCACCACGCGAGAATAGTTATGGGCCTCGACGACGTAGTATCAGCCGAAGCTTTGTCAGACGTCCAGTTCAGCATTGTGGGCCTGTCGGGCCAGTGCCATCCAGTATGAGGTGGTGCTCGTCCCGGCTCGTCGCACAATGACCCGGAGTGCAACGGGCGATGGGCCCAGACCCGGGAGTGCTTAGGATGTAGACCGGCGGGGACCTCTCTACTGAGCCTAGGTAGGGCTACGCCGTGTTGATCTTCCGAGGCCGGGCATTGACCCAAAAAAGTGTGTCCGGCCAGAGTAATCAAGCGTGTTGGAAAACGTGGTGCACCCCTGCAGGGAAGATTATCTATTAATAGCCGTGTCCACGGTAACAGACGTTCAGACTTATATCCTGATCTTTTATAACTATAAATGGATACTTGAGATATGTGGCTCCGGGATTGCTTTCTCGCAGGGAGTCGAGGAAGGATCTCTGGGCACTAATGCTACAACATGTTTGTTAAATATAAACTGCTATTCTTTACTCTTCTACATGCTGCAAGATGCTTGGAGCTGCTTGAAGATGCTAGTCTTTGATAGGCTAGGCCTTCCCCCCTATTCTGGCATTCTACAGTTCAGTCCATAGATACAGCCCTTCCATTTGATATCAATGCATACTTAGTACAGATCTGCTGCTTGCGAGTACTTTGGATGAGTAAAGTTGCTTTGCTACCCCTTTTTCCCCTTCCTTCTTTCCGGTTGATGCAACCAGATGGTGGATCCTTGGAGCCAGATGCCATCGCCAACGGATACTACTATGTGGAGACCGCCGACGACCAGGAGTAGTTAGGAGGTCCCAGGCAGGAGGCCTTGCCTCTTCGATCGTGTTGCTTTTATGCTAGCCTTCTTAAGGCATCCTTGTCTAACTTTATGTCTGTACTCAGATATTGTTGCTTCCACTGACTCTTGTGTATCGAGCTTGTATTCGAGCCCTCGAGGCCCCTGGCTTGTAATATGAAGCTTGTATTATTTCATTTTGTGTCTAGAGTTGTGTTGTGATATCTTCCCATGAGTCCCTAATCTTGATCGTACACATTTGCGTGTATGATTAGTGTATGATTGAATCGGGGGCGTCACACTGCTTAACTTATATCTTTTGAGCAAGGCAATTTTGCTCTATGTGCTTCACTTATATTTTTTAGAGCACGGCGGTGGTTTTATTTTATAGAAATTGATGAACTCTCGTACTTAACTTATATTATTTTGAGAATTGATGACCCACAAGTATAGGGGATCTATCATAGTCCTTTCGATAAGTAAGAGTGTCGAACCCAACGAGGAGGAGAAGGAAATGATAAGCAGTTTTCAGTAAGGTATTCTCTGCAAGCACTGAAATTAACGGTAACAGATAGTTTTGTGATAAGGCAATTCGTAACGGGTAACAAGTAACAAAAGTAAATAAGGTGAAGCAAGGTGGCCCAATCCTTTTTGTAGCCAAGGACAAGCCTGGACAAACTCTTATACAAAGGAAAACGCTCCCGAGGACACATGGGAATTATCGTCAAGCTAGTTTTCATCATGCTCATATGATTCACGTTCGTTACTTTGATATCTACTTATTACTTCCCAATGCCTTCCCCTAGGACCAAACTATGGTGAAGTTTCATGTAGTCGACGTTCACATAACACCACTAGAGGAAAGACAACATACGTCTCATCAAAATATCGAACGAATACCAAATTCACATGACTACTTATAACAAGACTTCTCCCATGTCCTCAGGAACAAACGTAACTACCCACAAATCATATTCATGTTAATAATCAGAGGGGTATTAATATGCATAAAGGATCTGAACATATAATCTTCCACCGAATAAACCAACTAGCATCAACTACAAGGAGTAATCAACACTACTAGAAACCCACAGGTACCAATCTGAGGTATTGAGACAAAGATCGAATACAAGAGATGAACTAGGGTTTGAGAGGAGATGGTGCTGGTGAAGATGTTGATGAATATTGACCCCCTCCCGATGAGAGGATCGATGGTGATGACGATGGTGACGATTTCCCCCTCCCGGAGGGATGTTTCCCCGGCAGAACAGCTCCGCCGGAGCCCTAGATTGGTTCCGCCAAGGTTCCGCCTCGAGACGGCGGCGCTTCATCCCGAAAGCTTCCTTCTGATTTTTTTCCAGGGCAAAAGACACCTTATACCAGAAGATGGGCATCAGGGGGCCTTCAGGTGGCCCATGAGGCAGGGGGTGAGCCCAGGGGGTAGGGCGCGCCCCCACCCTCATGGCCAGGGTGTGGGCCCCCTTTGGTTGATTCTTTTGCCGGTATTTTTTATTAATTCCAAAAAGTGCCTTCGTGAAGTTTCAAGACTTTTGGAGTTGTGCGGAATAGGTCTCTAATATTTGCTCCTTTTCCAGCCCAGAATTCCAGCTGCCGGCATTCTCCCTCTTCATGTAAACCTTGTAAAATAAGAGAGAAAAGGCATAAGTATTGTGACATAATGTGTAATAACATACCATAATTCAATAAATATCGATATAAAAGCATGATGCATAATGGACGTATCAACTCCCCCGAGCTTAGACCTCGCTTGTCCTCAAGCGGAAGCCGATATCGAAAAATATGTCCACATGTTTAGAGATAGAGGTGTCGATAAAATAAAATACGGACATGAGGGCATCATGATCATTCTTAGAATAGCAACATATATTTATATTGTCATATGATTTCTTATGCTGAAGTAACAATCTATTCACAATGTAAAGTATAAATCAGAAACTTCATTGAAAACTAACAAACTATGATCTCAGTCATTGAAGCAATTGCAATTTATCATAACATTAGAAAGAGTCAATATAAGAGCTTTTCAGCAAGTCCACATACTCAACTATCATTTAGTCTTTCACAATTGCTAACACTCATGCAATACTTATGGGTATGAAGTTTTAATCGGACACAGAGAAAGATAGGGGCTTATAGTTTTGCCTCCCAACCTTTTACCTCAAGGGTAACATCAACAATAATCCTTTATGAAAACCCACATCCAACTGGATATATATATATATCAGGATCTTTCCAACACATAGTGCTTGCCAAAGGATAAAGTGTAAAAAGGAAAGGTGAAGATCACCATGACTCTTGTAGAAGGTATAAGACAAAAATAAAAGATAGGCCCTTCGCAGAGGGAAGCAGAGGTTGTCATGTGCTTTTATGGTTGGATGCACAAAATCTTAATGCAAAAGAACGTCACTTTATATTGCCACATGTGATAAGGACCTTTATTATGCAGTCCATCGCTTTTATTTCTTCCATATCACAAGCTCGTATAAAGCTTATTTTCTCCACACTAATAGATCATACATATTTAGAGAGCAATTTTTATTGCTTGCAACAATGACAACTTACTTGAAGGATCTTACTCAATCCATAGGTAGATATGGTGGACTCTCATGGCAAAACTGGGTTTAAGGATATTTGGAAGCACAAGTAGTATCTCTACTTGGTGCAAAGAGTTGGCTAGCATGAGGGGGAAAGGCATGCTCAACATGTTGGATGATCCATGACTATATAATTTATTTCAGATATAAGAAAACATAACTCATTACATTGTCTTCCTTGCCCAACATCAACTTTTTAGCATGCCATATTTTAACGAGTGCTCACAATCATAAAAGATGTCCAAGATAGTATATTTATATGTGAAAACCTCTCTTTCTTTATTACTTCCTATTAATTGCAACGATGACCAAAACTATGCTTGTCAACTCTCAACAACTTTTATTCATCATACTCTTTGTGTGTGAAGTCATTACTCTCCATAAGCAATATGATCTCTTTATTTCCTTTTTATTCTTTCTTTTATCTTTTATTCCCTCAAGATCATAACAAGATAACCAAGCCCTCGACTCAAGACTTATCTTTATTATATATAGCTCATGGACTCGATTACATAGATAAGGGTCAACACAAAAACTCAAAGCTAGATCACACTAAACTTTATTCTACTAGATCAAGATATAACCAAAAGGATCGAACTAAGAAAAACGGTAAAGATAGGAGTGTGATGGTGATACGATACCGGGGCACCTCCCCCAAGCTTGGCAGTTGCCAAGGGGAGTGCCCATACCCATGTGTTTATGTCTCTTCCTTCGGAGGTGGTGATGATGGAGTTGTTGATGACAGGGTGTCACACATCAAGCGTAGGAGATCCTCCAACTTGCGAATAATGCCCTTGAGTGCGGTGATATGCTCTTGCACCGAAATATTTTCACGTGTGAGATACTTGTTTTGTATGCGAGCTAGCTCAATCATCTTGAAAGCTTCAATTTCAGTAGGGGTGAGATGATTGTAGTAGGGTTGAAAGAAGCCTTCTTCTTCTATTGTCGGGACTTGCTCCTCTGTGGCTTCCTTGATCTTGTCACCTCCCTTAATTTCCCCGATTTCTTCTCCCTTCGTCTCTATCTTCATTAGCCAAGCATCGTCGCCCATGTTGTTGGAGGAGGGGGACGACATGATGCCTGACCTTGAGAAAATCTGGCAGAAAACAGCTCGAAACAAAAACAGAGGATTTCGTCGTGGTACGGTGGTCAAAACCTTCGGGAGATCATATAATGAAATTTTACCGACCAAAAGAAGTATCGTGCAAAAAAACGGAGTCCGGAGGGCACACGAGGTGTCCACGAGGCAGGGGGCACGCCCTCCACCCTCGTGTCCTTTCCGGACTACTTCTTATTTTCCTATTTTCTTAAATATTCCAAAATGGAGAAAAATTGCTATTAGAACTGTTTTGGAGTCGGTTTACTTACCGTACCACATACCTATTCCTTTTCGGAGTCTGAAACGTTCTGGAAAGTGTCCCTTATGTACTCCTCCGGGGTTACGGTGTCAATAACGTTGGTTTCAACATTTATGGGATTACCTGAGATATAATGTTTGATTCTTTGACCGTTCACCACCTTCGGATTTGTGCCTTCGAAGTTGTTGATTTTTATGGCACCGGAACGATAGACCTCCTCGATAACGTAAGGACCTTCCCATTTAGAGAGGAGTTTTCCTGCAAAAAATCTTAAACGAGAGTTGTATAACAAAACATAATCACCTACATTGAACTCACGCTTTTGTATCCTTTTGTCATGCCATCTTTTAACTTTTTCTTTAAACAGTTTGGCATTCTCATAAGCCTGGGTTCTCCACTCATCAAGTGAGCTAATGTCAAATAGTCTCTTCTCACCGGCAAGTTTGAAATCATAATTGAGCTCTTTAATGGCCCAATATGCCTTATGTTCTAGTTTGAGAGGTAAATGACATGAAATCATAATTGAGCTCTTTAATGGCCCAATATGCCTTATGTTCTAGTTTGAGAGGTAAATGACATGCTTTTCCATAAACCATTTTATATGCAGACATGCCCATATGATTTTTATATGCAGTTCTATAGGCCCATAATGCATCATCAAGTTTCTTGGACCAATTCTTTCTAGATCTATTAACAGTCTTTTGCAAAATTAATTTAATCTCTCTATTACTCAGTTCTACTTGACCACTAGATTGGGGTGGTATGGAGATGCAATTCTATGATTAACATCATACCTAGCAAGCATTTTACGAAAAGCACCATGAATAAAATGTGAACCACCATCAGTCATTAAGTATCTAGGGACTCCAAACCTCGGGAAAATAACTTCTTTAAGCATCTTAATAGAGGTGTTATGATCAGCGCTACTAGTTGGAATAGCTTCTACCCACTTAGTAACGTAATCAACAACAACTAAAATATGTGTATACCCATTAGAGGAAGGAAACGGTCCCATATAATCAAAGCCCCAAACATCAAATGGTTCAATAACAAGTGAATAGTTCATAGGCATTTCTTGACGTCTACTAATATTACCAATTCTTTGACATTCATCGCAAGACAAGACAAACTAACGGGCATCTTTGAAGAGAGTAGGCCAATAAAAACCGGATTGCAATACGTTATGTGCAGTTCTGTCTCCAGCGTTGTGTCCTCCATATGCCTCGGAGTGACACTTGCGTAGGATCTGTTCCTGTTCATGCTCAGGTACACAACGTCTAATAACACCATCTACTCCTTTATAAAGGTGTGGGTCATCCCAAAAGTAATGTCTTAAATCATAGAAAAACTTTTTCTTTTGCTGGTATGTGAAACTAGGTGGTATAAATTTAGCAACAATGTAATTAGCGTAATCAGCATACCATGGAGCAGTACGAGAAGCATTTATGACAACTAATTGTTCATCAGGAAGGCTATCATCAATAGGTAGTGGGTCATCAAGAACATTCTCTAACCTAGCCAAGTTGTCTGCAACGGGGTTCTCAGCTCCTTTCTATCAATAATATGCAAATCAAATTCTTGTAGCAAGAGAACCATCTAATAAGTCTAGGTTTGGCATCTTTCTTTTCCATAAGATATTTAATAGCAGCATGATCAGTGTGAACAGTTACTTTAGAATCAACAATATAAGGTCTGAACTTATCACAAGCGAATGCAACTGCTAAAAATTCTTTTTCAGTAGTAGCATAATTTCTCTAGGCACTGTCTAGAGTTTTACTAGCATATTGGATAACATTTAATTTCTTATCAACTCTTTGTCCTAGAACAACACCTACATCATAATCACTAGCATCACACATAATTTCAAAGGGTAAATTCCGATCAGGTGGTTGAACAATAGGTGCAGAAATCAAGGCTTTCTTAAGTATTTCAAATGCTTCTACGTAATCATCATCAAAGACGAAAGGAACATCTTTTTGTAAGAGATTAGTCAGAGGCCTAGAAAATTTTGAGAAGTCTTTAGTGAACCTCTTATAAAAACTGGCATGACCATGGAAACTTCTTATACCTTTAATGTCCTTAGGACACGGCATCTTTTCAATAGCATCAACTTTAGCTTTATCAACTTCAATACCTCTTTCAGAAATTTTATGGCCCAAGATAATACCTTCATTAACCATAAAGTGGCACTTCTCCCAATTCATGACAAGATTAGTTTCTTCACATCTCTGCAAAACTCGTTCAAGGTTTCTTAAGCAAGCAATCATCAAAAGAAGTTCCATATATGGAGAAATCGTCCATGAAAACCTCAACAATCTTTTCACAAAAGTCAGAGAATATAGCAGTCATACATCTTTGAAAGGTAGTAGGTGCATTACATAAACCAAAAGGCATACGTCTATAAGCAAAGGTACCAAAAGGGCACGTAAAAGTGATCTTTTCCTGATCCTCTTTTGACACAGGTATTTGAGAGAAACCAGAATAACCGTCTAGAAAGCAAAAATGTGTATGTTTGGATAATCTTTCTAGCATTTGATCAATAAAAGGTAAAGGGTAATGATCCTTTCTAGTAGCTTTATTTAATCTGCGGAAATCAATTGCCATCTAGTCGACGTTCACATAACACCACTAGAGGAAAGACAACATACATCTCATCAAAATATCGAACGAATACCAAATTCGCATGACTACTTATAACAAGACTTTTCCCATGTCCTCGGGAACAAATGTAACTAATAACAAATCATATTCATGTTCATAATCAGAGGCGTATTAATATGCATAAAGGATCTGAACATATAATATTCCACCGAATAAACCAACTAGCATCAACTACAAGTTGTAATCAACACTACTAGAAACCCACGGGTACCAATCTGAGGTTTTGAGACAAAGATCGGATACAAGAGATGAACTAGGGTTTGAGAGGAGATGGTGCTGGTGAAGATGTTGATGAAGATTGACCCCCTCCCGATGAGAGGATCGATGGTGATGACGATGGTGACGATTTCCCCCTCCCGGAGGGATGTTTCCCCGGCAGAACAGCTCCGCCGGAGCCCTAGATTGGTTCCGCCAAGGTTCCACCTCGAGACGGCGGCGCTTCATCCCGAAAGCTTCCTTCTGATTTTTCCAGGGCAAAAGACACCTTATACCAGAAGATGGGAATCGGGGGGCCTCCAGGTGGCCCACGAGGCAGGGGGGCGCGCCCCCCACCCTCGTGGCGAGGGTGTGGGCCCCCTTGGGTTGATTCTTTCGCCAGTATTTTTATTAATTACAAAAAGTGCCTTCGTGAAGTTTCAGGACTTTGGGAGTTGTGTAGAATAGGTCTCTAATATTTGCTCCTTTTCCAGCCCAGAATTCCAACTGCCGGCATTCTCCCTCTTCATGTAAACCTTGTAAAATAAGAGAGAAAAGGCATAAGTATTGTGACATAATGTGTAATAGCAGCCCATAATGCAATAAATATCAATATAAAAGCATGATGCAAAATGGACATATCAAGAGTCTTTAGAACAGCATGGTAATTTTCTTTGGTTATAAAATTAGTCCTAATATGATAGGCATCCAAGAGGGATATAATAAAAACTTTCATATAAAGTGCATTGAATACTATGAGAAGTTTGATTCCTTATGATTGTTTTGAGATATGAAGATGGTCATATTAGAGTCATGCTAGTGAGTAGTTGTGAATTTGAGAAATACTTGTGTTAAAGTTTGTGAGTCCCGTAGCATGCACGTATGGTGAACCGTTATGTGATGAAGTCGGAGCATGATTTATTAATTGATTATCTTCCTTATGGGTGGCGGTCGGGGACGAGCGATGGTTATTTCCTACCAATCTATCCCCCTAGGAGCATGCGCATAGTACTTTGTTTCGATGACTAATAGATTTTTGCAATAAGTATGTGAGTTCTTTATGACTAATGTTGAGTCCATGGATTATGCGCACAATCACCTTTCCGCCATTGCTAGCCTCTCTAGTACCGCGCAACTTTTGCCCGTACCATAAACCCACCACATATCCTTCCTCAAAACAGCCACCATACCTACCTATTATGGCATTTCCATAGCCATTCCGAGATATATTGAGATGCAACTTTCCACCGTTCCGTTTATTATGACACGCTTCATCATTGTCATATTGCTTTGCATGATCATGTAGTTGACATCGTATTTGTGGCAAAGACACCGTTCATAATTCTTTCATACATGTCGCTCTTGAGTCATTGCACATCCCGGTACACCGCCGGAGGCATTCACATAGTCATATTTTGTTCTAAGTATCGAGTTGTAATTTTTGAGTTGTAAGTAAATAAAAGTGTGATGATCTTCATTATTAGAGCATTGTCCCAAGTGAGGAAAGGATGATGGAGACTATGATTCCCCCACAAGTCGGGATGAGATTCCGGATGAAAAAAATAAAAGAAAAAGAGGCCAAAAAAATGAAGAAGGCCCAACAACAACAAAAAGAAGAGAAAAGAGAGAAGGGACAATGTTACTATCCTTTTTGCCACACTTGTGCTTCAAAGTAGCACCATGATCTTCATGATAGAGAGTCTCCTATGATATCACTTTCATATACTAGTGGGAATTTTTCATTATAAAACGTGGCTTGTATACTCCAATGATGGGCTTCCTCAAAATGCCCTAGGTCTTCGTGAGCAAGCGAGTTGTATGCACACCCACTTAGTTTCTTTTTGAGCGTTCATAAACTTATAGCTCTAGTGCATCCGTTGCATGGCAATCCCTACTCACTCACATTGATATCTATTAATGGGCATCTCCATAGCCCGTTGATACGCCTAGTTGATGTGAGACTATCTTCTTCTTTTTGTCTTCTCCACAACCACTGTCTATTCCACCTATAGTGCTATGTCCATGGCTCATGCTCATGTATTGCGTGAAAATTGAAAAAGTTTGAGAACATCAAAAGAATGAAACATTTGCTTGGCTTGTCATCGGGGTTGTGCATGATTTGAATATTTTGTGCGATGAAGATGGAGCATAGCCAGACTATATGACTTTGTAGGGATAAGCTTTCTTTGGCCATGTTATTTTGAGAAGACACAATTATTTGTTAGTATGCTGGAAGTATTATTGTTTTTATGTCAATATTAAACTTTTATTTTGAATCTTACGGATCTGAACATTCATGCCAAAATAAAGAGAATTATATGGATAAATATGTTAGGTAGCATTCCACATCAAAAATTCTGTTTTTATCATTTACCTACTCGAGGACGAGCAGGAATTAAGCTTGGGGATGCTTGATACGTCTTCAACGTATCTATAATTTTTGATTGTTCCATGCTATTATATTATCTGTTTTGGATGTTTTATATGCATGAATATGCTATTTTATATGATTTTTGGGACTAACCTATTAACCTAGAGCCCAGTGCCAGTTTCTATTTTCCCCTTGTTTTAGAGTTTTGCAGAAAAGGAATACCAAACGGAGTCCAAACGGAATAAAACTTTCACGATGATTTTTCTTGGACCAGAAGACACCCAGGAGACGTGGAGTGCAAGTCAGAAGAGCCACGAGGCGGCCACAAGGGTGGAGGGCGCGCCCAGGGGGTAGGGCGCGCCCCCCCCCGACCTTGTGGGCCCCTCGGTGACCCCCTGACCTAGATCTCCCTCCTATATATACTCTTATACCCTGAAAACATCCAGGGGAGCCACGAAACCACTTTTCCACCGCCGCAACCTTCTGTACCCGTGAGATCCCATCTAGGGACCTTTTCCGGCGTCCTGCCGGAGGGGGATTCGATCACGGAGGGCTTCTACATCAACACCATTGCCTCTCCCATGAAGCGTGAGTAGTTTACCACAGACCTACGGGTCCATAGCTAGTAGCTAGATGGCTTCTTCTCTCTCTCTCTCTCTCTCTCTCTCTCTCTCTCTTTGATTCTCAATACAAAGTTTCTCGATGTTCTTGGAGATCTATTCGACGTAATACTCTTTTGCGGTGTGTTTGCCGAGATCCGATGAATTGTGGATTTATGATCAGCTTAGCTATGAATATTATTTGAGTCTTCTATGAATTCTCATATGCATGTTTTGATATCTTTGCAAGTATCTTCGAACTATCGATTTGGTTTGGCCAACTAGATTGGTTTTTCCTGCAATGGGAGAAGTGCTTAGCTTTGGGTTCAATCTTGCGGTGCTCGATCCTAGTGACAGAAGGGGAACCGACACTTATTGTATTGTTGCCATCAAGCATAAAAAGATGGGGTTTTCATCATATTGTTTGAGTTAATTTCTCTACATCATGTCATCTTGTCTAATGCATTACTCTGTTCTTATGAACTTAATACTCTAGATGCATGCTGGATAGCGGTCGATGGGTGGAGTAATAGTAGTAGATGCAGAATCATTTCGGTCTACTTGATACGGACATGATGCCTTTATTCATGATCATTGCCTTAGATACCGTCATAACTTTGCGCTTTTCTATCAATTGCTCGACAATAATTTGTTCACCCACCGTAATAATTTCTATCTTGAGAGAAATCTGTAGTGAAACCTATGGCTCCCGAGTCTATTTTCCATCATATAATCTTCTATTTTCCATCTTACAAGTTTCCGATCTACAATCTTAGTTTCCTATTTACTTCCTTTGTAGTCTTTTACTTTCCATTGCATAAACCAAAAATACCAAAAATATTACTTTACCGTTTATCCATCTATATCAGATCTCACTTTGCAAATATCCGTGAAGGGATTGACAACCCCTTTATCGCGTTGGGTGCAAGTTGGTGTTTGTTTGTGCAGGTATTCGGTGGCTTGTTGCGTTGTCTCCTACTGGATTGATACCTTGGTTCTCAAAAGCTAAGGAATATACTTACTCTACTTTACTGCATCACCCTTTCCTCTTCAAGGGAAAAACCAACGCAAGCTCAAGAGGTAGCATGAACTCATTCTTTATTTATATTGGTGTAATATCTACTGTATTCCAACTTTTCCATGGTTCATACCCCCCCCCCCGATACTACCCATAAATTCATCAAAATAAGCAAACAACACATAGGAAACATAAGCTGTCAAAAACAGAACAGTCTGTTGCAATCTGAAAACTTCGTATATTTCTGTAACTCCAATTTTTTTGAAAAAGTAAGACAAGATGGGAAATTTGTATATCAATCTTGTGTAAAAAGTTCAGATCAAAAGCACGCTTCTGTGATTTTATAAAATTGTTTTACTGGGCGCAAAAGTTTCTGATTTTCAGCAAGATCAAATCAACTATCACTGTAAGCCATCCCAAAGGTCTTACTTGGCTCATACACTAATTAAAACACCAAAACACAATTACTGCAGAGGTAATAATGTGTATTTATTGAAAAACAAAACCACAAACAACAAACATAAAAATAAAAATAAAATTGGGTTTCCTCCCAAGAAGCGCTATTGTTTAACACCCCTAGCTAGGCATAAAACATAGATCTAGGTATTGTCATCTTTGGTATGCAATCCATAAGTAGCTCTCATAATGGATTCATATGGCAACTTAATTTTCTTTCTTGGAAAGTGTTCCATGCCCTTCCTTAACAGAAATTGAAATCTAATGTTTCCTTCTTTCATATCAATAATTGCACCAATCGTTCTAAGGAAAGGTTTACCAAGAATAATAGGACATGCAGTATTGCAATCTATATCAAGCACAATGAAATCTATGGGCACATAATTCCTATTTGCAACAATAAGAACATCATTAATCCTTCTCATAGGTTTCTTAATAGCGGAATCCGCTAGATGCAAATTTAAAGAACATTCATCAACATCACGGAAACCTAGCACATCACATAAAGTTTTTGGAATCGTGGAAACGCTAGTGTGACGCCCCCGATTCAATTGTACACTAATCATGCATGCAAACGTGTACGATCAAGATCAGGGACTCACGGGAAGATATCACAACACAGCTCTAAAAGTAAAATAAGTCATACCAGCATCATATTACAAGCTAGGGGCCTCGAGGGCTCGAATACAAGTGCTCGAACATAAACGAGTCAGCGGAAGCAACAAAACCTGAGGACAGACATAAGTTAAACAAGTTGCCATAAGATGGCTAGCACAAACTAGGATACAGAACGAAAGAGGCGCAGGCCTCCTGCCTGGGATCCTCCTAAACTACTCCTGGTCGTCGGTGGCCTGCACGTAGTAGTAGGCACCCTCGGTGTAGTAGGGGTCGTCGTCCACGATGGCGTCTGGCTCCTGGGCTCCAGCAACTGGTTGCGACATCCGACAAGAATGGAAAGGGGGAAAAGGGGGAGCAAAGCAACCGTGAGTACTCATCCAAATTACTCGCAAGCAAGGATCTACACTACATATGCATGTGTATCTATGTAACGGGGCAATATCAGTGGACTGAACTGCAGAATGCCAGAATAAGAGGGGGGGTAGCTAGTCCTGTCAAAGACTACGCTTCTGGAAGCCTCCATCTTGCAGCATGCAGAAGAGAGTAGACGGTAAGTTCACCAAGTATCATCGCATAGCATAATACTACCCGGCGATCCTCTCCTCATCTCCCTGCGAGAGAGCGATCACCGGGTTGTATCTGACACTTGAAAGGGTGTGTTTTATTAAGTATCCGGTTCTAGTTGTCATAAGGTCGAAGTACAACTCCGGGTCGTCCTCTTACCGTGGACACGGCTATTCGAATAGATCAACTTCCCTGCAGGGGTGCACCACATTACCCGACACGCTCGATCCCTCTGGCCGGGCACACTTTCCTGGGTCATGTCCGGCCTCGGGAGATCAACACATCGCAACCCTACCTAGGACTAATAGAGAGGTCAGCACGCCGGTCTAAATCCTATGCGCGCGGGGGTCTGGGCCCATCACCCATTGCACACCTACACGTTGCGAGGGCGGCCGAAAGCAGACCTAGCCTCCCTAATACAAGAGCAGGCGTTCCAGTCCAATCCGGCGCACGCTGCTCAGTCGCTGACGTCTAGAAGGCTTCGGCTCATACCACGAAGCCGATTGCCCATATCTTGTCCCACGTGGCGGTTAGTGCGTATAAGGTCAACGACCCAACTCAGATCAAATACCAAGATCTCATTAAGCGTGTTATTATGAAGTAACCGCGGACACCGACCAGGACCAGGCCCACCTGTCTCCTAGGTGGTCACAACCTGCCCTGTCGCTCCGCCTCAAAGTAATACTCGGGAGCCGTCGGAAACCCAGGTCCACTACTACCTGGATGGAACCACCTGTCCTTTCAGCCCCCATATCCGAATCACTTGCGGGTACTCTACGAGCCGACCCGACTTTAGTCACCACCTGTATAGTATGTATGTATGTATATACTCGTGATCACCTCCCGAGTGATCACGACCGATAGTATAGCATGGCAGACGGACAAGAATGTAGGGCCACTGATGAAGTACTAGCAACCTATAGTAAGCATGTAGGATTGCAGGTAAACGTATCAACAATTGTAGCAACAATGACAGGCTATGCAGCAGGATGGGATTAACCGAAAGTAGTAACATGCTACACTACTCTAATGCAAGCAATAGAGAGAAGGAATAGGCGATATTAGGTGATCAAGGAGGGGACTTGCCTGGTTGCTCTGGCAAGGAGGGGTCGTCAACACCGTAGTCGATCGGGACAACAGCGGCGTCAGTCTCATAGTCTACCGGAGAGAAGAGGGGGAAGAAACAATAAATATAATGCAAACATAAGCATGACGATGCATGACATGACAATGAACGGTGTTAGGTGTGCCCTAATGCGGTAGTAGGTGATACCGGCGAAGGGGGGAAACATCCGGGAAAGTATTTCCGGTGTTTCGCGTTTTCGGACAGATGAACCGGAGGTGGATTGTTGCAGGTTCGCTATGCTAGGGACGTGTTGCTGACAAACGAAACGCGTATTCGGATTCGTCTCATCGTTCTGAGCAACTTTCATGTACAAAGTATTTTCATCCGAGCTACGAATTATTTTATATTAATTTTTTTAAGTTTTAATCAGTTTCTAAATTATTATTATTGAATTAATTCAAAAATAGCTTATTGCATCAACATGACGTCAGCAGTTAACAGAGGTGTTGACTGGGTCAAACTGACGTGTGGGGTCCGCATGTCATTGACTGTTCAGGTTAATTAGGGTTTAATTAAGCAGGGTTAATTAAGTTAACTAAACTACATTAATTAAGTTAATCAATTTATTTATTAATTCATTAATTGGTTATTATTATTATTTATATATTCTTTAAATGTTTTTTAATATATTTTTTACAACGTTCCAGGGGCTGGGCCCCACATGTCATTGGCCCTAGGGGCCTTAACGGGTTCGGGTGCTAGCGGGCGCTGGGCGCTGGGTGCTGCAGGCACCCGACCCGCGCGAGGATGGGCGCCGGCGTGGCGCTGGGCCAGCGGAGCGAGGGCGAGGCGCGGGGCGGCGCGGGCAAGCAGCGAGGCGGCGAGCGGCGGCGGACGCAGAAGTAGGCAGCACACGAGCGGCGCCAGCGGGCGCGCGGCGGGGAAGCGCGTGGCGAGCCAGAGTGAGGGCGAGGGATGGAGGCGCGCGCGAGGGATACCTCAAGGCGGAGCAGCGGGGCAGTCCGGCGACGGCGGGGAACGACGGGCGCGTCCTGGGCCGGAACGGGGCGAGCGAGGCGCAGGCACGGACGCGCGCGTTGATGTGGACATAACTATCATAAAAACGTCTACAAATATTACACGACAAATTAATAACCAGCTAGTTTCGCTTCTTCGTGCGCATGATTTAACTGACGAGAATATGACATTACACTCACGTTTCAATTTACTTGTACTCAAGAGGAAAGGGATCAAAGAATTATAAGATGGGTGATTACCGTACATTAAAACCCATGGCGGTATCATCACTTGTTGCATGCGTCGCTTCTAGCAGGCCAACTCACGCATCATGTATGCTACATGCAATGAGACCAAGGCACAAGGGCGCCCGTTAGTATGCGTGCGAAGCGTGGGATCGAACTCGCGACCTGATCATTAGAAAGGATGTGCGACAACCAGCAGGCTACTAACCAGATTTGTGTACTGTTCGTTCGTTTTCCCCTTGTATATCTTTGTCAGTTCGTTTTGTTCTTTTTCTCTTTTCCTTTTTTTCTACTTTGTGTCATTTTTCTTTTATCTTTTTCCTAAACGCGCGAGTTTTTAGTTCGTGAACTTTTTTTTAAAATCGATGAACTTTTTAAAATTATATGAACTGTTTTCAAATACGACGAACTTTTTTCAAATTTGATGAATTTTGTTTCAAAATCGATGAACTTTTTCAAATTTAATAAACTTTTTTTAAAATCGATGATTTTTTTCAAAAACAGTGAACTTTTTACAAATCCAATGAACTTTTTTCATTTTCGATGAACTTTCTTCAAATTGATGAATTTTTTTCAAAAATTGATGAACTTTTTCCAAAATTGAACAAACTGTTTTTATTAGAAAAAATAACCTTTTTCCCAAAAAAATCAAGTAACTCAAAAATCACAGTGGTATAGTAAATGGCTGAGTAATAAATAGCGCGTTGCATTAGTTGTAAATCTATTCGCGTTCTTTTATTAACTTCTGTCACGTAGCTGTAGTGGTTAAGCGAAGAAGTTAAACGCAAGTACAGCGCGAGATCGAATCCCCTTTCTATTGATTTTTTTGCGTGCTTTTTTTTCGCGCTGTTCCTTGGCCGAGCGTAGAATTGGCCCACAAAGGGCGCGCTGTAGGCGCCATTCGCACGTTCGGGCGCCTACAGCGCCAAGTAGGAGCTCCCGGCACAAGGGCCAGGGCAATTCGGTTTTGGACTTCATGGACCAATAAAAGCAACGTGGTGGCCAAGGATTTTTCTTTCGATGCGCTAATACAACTTTGGCCATCACGGGAGTTCGGCCTCCGTACGGCCCGGCCATGGCTGATTCTCCTATGTCGGTTGCTCGAGACCAACAGAAGCGGCGGTCGTTCCTTAATAAATAGTTGATCTCTTTTAAGGTTTAGACTCGGGTTTTGTTTAGAGAAGTTTAGCTATTACTATTTTTATTTGTCTTCGCTCGTAGCGGCTAGTGCGACCGTCGAGACATCCTATCGGAACCCCATCTTATGAGATTATTCCATCTAGCATATTCTTTTTTTTTGAAGGAAACAACCTTGCCGCTTTATTTAATTGTATGCGTTCGGAATCTCATCCGAAATTACATCGAGAACACAGTCCGGGGGAATCCCCAACCAAACCTTACAAAGTTCATCCCCGACACCGACTTTCGCTAACTTATGCGCGGCAATATTAGCAGAACGACGAACCCATGAAACTTTAAACTAGGAAAACGAAGTGAGCATCGACTTGATCTCTTGTATCCACGGCCCAGCACTCGACAACTCCTTATGATGATTATTCAGCATCCGGGCCACCCCCTGGGAGTCCAGCTCGACGTGTACCTTCTCGGCATTAATTTCCTTCGCCACCTCAAGAGCTCTCTTGCAGGCTAGAATCTCCACCGATTCGGGGTCGTCAACACCCCTGAAACAATGAGAGAGCCCCGCCCGGAAAGCCCGTCTTCGTCTCGGATTACCGCTCCGCCTCCGCCATTCTTGCTCACCTTAGAGACTGCTCCATCAGAGTTAACCTTCAGCCATCCAGTATCTGGAGGTCGCCATTTTTGCTTGAGCTGCTCCATAGCCGGGCGCGGATCAGAAGCGTGAGCCTCTTGCCATTCCTTGATGTGGTTAGCTACGTTCAGCATGATTTCATGTGGTGGAGCTATCATTTTGCCATCCCTCGCCTCATTGCGTGCCAACCACAGTCCGTACGCCCCCTGAATCATGGCCGCCTTCTCCCCGTCCGATGCTTCAGCAAGCCACCCGAGCAGCCAGCTCGCTAACGCACTCTGAGAGTCAATTGGACTCGGTGGGATCGCCACCGAAACTCCCTTTTCCGAATGCAGAAGCTGCCAAAACCGTGCAGAGTGTTGACACGACCAGAAGCGGTGCAGCACCGTCTCCTCCCGTCCACACGCGACACAAAAAACACCGGGTTTAATTCTCCGACGGTGAAGCTCAGCCCCCACTGCGAGGCCATTACGAATCAGTCTCCACATGTGTATCTTAGCCTTGGCTGGAGCAGATGTTTCCCATAGTGCCAAATACCCTCTATGTTTCAGAACAGAACTTGAACCCTCCGGCCGTCCGAACTTCGCATTGTTCAATGACCTGCACAAGTGATATGCAGAACGGACAACAAAGTCGCCATTTTTTGTGTAGTTCCAAGCCGGATAGTCTTCAGTACCCGGGCCCCCAATGGCGATTTGCTTAATGTCGTTCACATCATCGTCAGAGAACATGTTTTGCAATTTGTTTATATCCCAACTTCTGCCATCTGTAGTCAGAAGATGAGCAACCTTGGTCATACCTGGTACAAAAACTTGCCCCAAGGGGCGCATACTTCCTGCTCTAGGGATCCAATTCGCATGATGTATATTCACTGAAGTACCATCCCCAATGCGCCATATAAGTCCCTCCCTCAGCAGATCCCTTCCATGCAAAATACTCCGGAAGGTATACGATGCAGACGAGGTTGCAGTTGCCGTCAATATTGAGTCACTGCTGAAATATCGTGCCTTAAGCACTCTAGCGCACAAGGAGGATGGGACTTGCAGAATCCTCCACGCTTGCTTAGCAAGCAGCGCTTGATTGAAAGCCTCGGGGTCTCTAAAACCCATTCCACCGTCCCGCTTCGATGTACACATTTTCCGCCAAGAAATCCAGTGTACCTTACGCTCACCATTCGTTGCCGCCCACCAGAATTTTGAAGAGATCGAGGTCAGGTTCCGGCACATCTTCTTCGTAAGCTGAAAACAACTCATGGTGTGGTTAGGTACTGCTTGTAGTCCAGACTTGATCAAGACTTCCCTCGCTGCTTTGGAGAGGCCTTGGCCCTTCCATCCACCTACTTTTCCTTTCGAGCACTCTGTCACATATTTGAAAGTGCCCTCCTTGGACTGTCCAACCAGTGTTGGCAATCCCAGATACCGCTCGCTCAAAGCTTCGGACTGGACACCCAATGCATCTTTGAGTGCATTTTTGTTTCCTTCCTGAAAGCCCTTCCCGAAGAAAATAGAGGACTTTTCTAGATTAACTCGTTGGCCCGATGCCTCCTCATATCTCAACAGAATATCTTTCAACATAACCATGTTATCATGCGATCCTTCGAGGAAAACAACACTATCATCCGCAAACAAAAGGTGTGTAACTTGGGGGCTAGTGCTCCCAAACGACACTCCTCTGATGCTGCCCTCTTCTTGTGCTTTTTTTAGTAGTGCCGAGAAGCCTTCCACACAGAAGAGAAAGAGGTATGGTGATAAGGGGTCACCCTGTCTAAATAAGAATAGGCAGGATCACTTTCAGTCTGTTAGCTAGAACTTTCGTTGCAATCTTGTATAGTACATTACAAAGGCTAATAGGCCTGAACTGTGAGAGGAGCTCTGGCGAGTTGCATTTTGGAATCATCACAATGATTGTTGCGTTAAAAGCCTCAGGCGCCCCTACACCATGCAAAAAATCCTTGACCGCCCGACAGACATCATCTCGAACTAACGACCAGTGTCGTTGATAAAAAAGGGCCGGTAGCCCATCCGGCCCCGGCGCTTTCGTAGGACCCATCTGAAATAACGCTTTCTCAATCTCCTCGTCCGAGATAGGCGCCAAAAGTGACCCATTCATCTCAGGAGTGACAAGCTGAGCAATATTCTGTAAAACAGCATCGGCACCCTGGGATCCATCCGACCTGAACAGACATTCATAAAAATTTGCAGCCATGTTGCGCATCTCCTCATCAACCCGACACACAGAACCGTCCTCTCGTTTTAACGCTTTCACCGTATTTTTTCTCTTCCTATGGGACGCCCTGTTCTGAAAATATCGAGTATTCTGGTCACCCGCCCGTAGCCAGTCCACTCTAGACCGCTGTCTATACAGGATTTCCTCTCTCGCATAAATTTCCCTTAGCTGCTCCTCTAGGTCCCGAACCTCCAGTGAGGATCCGTTAATGAGAGCTCGGTTTTTTGCATCAAGTAGCTGTGCCTTGAGCTTATTTATCTGTCGCCGAATGGAGCCGAAAACCTCCCTAGCCCATCTTTGCATGGACCCCGTCATAGTAGCCAGCCTCTGCCATACCGCACCGAGCCCCTGTTCTCCTGTACCCGCAGCTTCCCAGACTTGAGTCACCATCTCATCATATTTCTCGTGGCGAGTCCAAGCCTCCTCATAACGAAAAGGTCTATCCGCTCCCTGACCATACTGTGGAGCCGTCTCCACTGCATGCACCAGGAGAGCTTGGTGGTCCGACTCCTCCGTCAGTATATGTTCGACCGTCGTCTCCGGGAATGTGGACAGAAAACCATCATTGCATGTAGCTCGATCAAGCCGCACCTGAATATTATCTTGACCATCCCGTTTATTATCCCATGTGAATGGGTATCCCGATAATCCAAGATCCGCCAAGCCGCAGTCGGCGAGGCAGTCTCGGAAGTCTTCCATCTGTGAGAAACTCCTTAGATTGCCACCACGCTGGTCCGTCTGAAACAGAGCCTCATTAAAATCACCCAAACATATCCATGGGAGATCATCTTGTGCCCTCAGGTATCGTATCGCATCCCATGATTTCTTCCTGAGTTCTGTCCGTGGTTCTCCATAGAATCCAGTGATCCTACAAAGCTTTCCCTCACATTCAACCTCCGCATCAATGTAATATTGGCACCAGGGCCTCACCTTGACTTTGACATGATCCCTCCACCAGAGAGCTAGGCCACTACTCCGGCCTACACAATCCACCGCCACTCCATTTGAAAAACCCAAACTCCATTTGAGTCTATCCATAGCCCTTGATTTCTTTTTTGTTTCACTTAAGAAAACCACCGCCGGGTTGTGGGACCGTATTAGGTCACGTAATTCGCCGACTGTCGAGTCCAACCCCAAGCCTCGACAGTTCCAGGCTAGAAGATTCATGGCGTCCGGCGGCCCTGTCTCGCAGGGTCCGCCGCTTCATCGTGCTGCTCTGAGATACGCTCAAACACAGAAGAGGTTTTTTGCCTCGTGTCGCGAATGAAGGTATCATTACCTACCTGCCTGTCCATGTCTCCCTTTACCACCCACTGATGTTTCGGCCACCGCTTCCTTTTTCCTTTGAATTCATGTCTTGGGCTAAGAGGAGGGCGCTGTTCCGTGTAGTACCCGGACCTAGGTTTCCGTACATAGTATCCCTGCCTGCGTTCGCGTTCTCTGAACTGACCTGAGCTTCCAGTACCATCATGATTAGGAAAGCCCTGCTGTTTGTACTTGTTTCTAAGTTCCGCCTGCTTCTCCTGCTGTCGCTGCCTAAGCTCAGAGCGTAGCAGTTTCTCCCTTTTCTGTTCCAAATCATCACGTAGATCCCGTTCCCGAGTTGCATCCACACCCTGCCTCTGTTTATTTGGGCTAGAAACATCCCCATAATCTCCTCTACCGCCCCCACCAGTGTGGGAAGCAGCCGGGGTAGTAAACTCCCTTTGCAGGTTACGTTTGGTGGGAAGATCGCGGACTGTTCCCGTCTTCCTTCCATTCCTCTCTCCGTCGCTAGACCTTACACTTCCATAGCTATTGGCACTACCCGAAGGTACACGGTGAGATCCCTCCTTAGGTCCCGATGAACGCCCCGGCGAGGCCCGGAGCCATTCTCCCCACTGCTGGTCCGGCTCGACAGCCGGGGTACATCCCCCCTCGCCATGCACAAGCCTACCGCACTCAAAGCAGAAGTGTGGAATCTTCTCATATTTGAAATCAAACCATGTCTTCTCTAGGTCGTCTTCATCCTTCTTGAGATAGAAACCCCTCACCAGCGGCTCAAAGACCGAAAGTTTAACTCTGAAACGCAGTTCGGAGCCCTTTGCAAAGCCATCTTTCTCCACATCCACACGCACGATCTTGCCCAGCCAATTTCCAAGAGCTTCCCCAAAAGCCTTCGAGCGTTTGTCCAGGGGCAAATCATCAACCTGGATCCACATATCCACTGTCTCGAAAGCCATCTCCGACGGTCTAGTTACTCCATCATAGTCCTTGAGTATTAGAACATTGAAATCGAATTGCCATGGGCCGTTGTTTAAGGCGTGTCTCCAATCTCCTTCACTTCCGAACGTCACCGAAAACAGGTTTCTCCCGATGATCTTGAACTGGGCTTCTCGATGCAGTCCCCACGCCCTTGCCATGGACATCTCCAGTGCATGCTTATTCATCGGGCGAGGGGTAAACGCTTTCCCAATCGCTGACCACTTCGGCGGACGAGCATATTCTTGTTCTGATTCCTTGAAGACAAAACCCATAGCCTCCTTCTCCGTTAGCACCAGACCTCCCAACCGAGCCATCAATCCCGCTGCCTCCGCCGTCGCTTTTCCATCTGCTGGGGATACGGAGCTGTTCCTGCTTTGGGGGCCCAGTGGCGTCCTCATCGCTCCAACAGGGGTCCCCTTCTGTGCCGGCGGTCGCGGCGTTGCCGTCGTTCCCTGTGTCTTCGGTCCCGGCGTCCCCGCCGTCTCTGAACCTTTCGTGGCGCTCCGCGCCGCCGCTGCTCCTTCCTTCGTCCTCTCCGCCATGGCCTTCCCACCGGAGAGATAGCTCCACTCCAACCCACACGTTCAGGACCGCCGTCGATCCCTCCCGTGCCGCCGGAGAAACCCGCCACCACCGTTCGCAAAACCCTAACCCTAGCGCTCGAGCCGATCGCCTCAAATCGCCTCTCCGTGTTTTACGTACGAGGTGGACCCTCAAGTAATACATGCCTTCCATCTAGCATATTCGTAATTCGAGATTGCTTGGCTACTATTTTTTTGCATGTTCTTCGATTCGCTTGCAGGAAAAATCCTTCATGGATAGGTCGATCGCGCCGTTTGCTCGGTCGATAACGATGTAAAGTTGGTTCAGCGATTGTCGTGGATATCAATCGTGTACGGTTCTTCCTCTACGGTTGGTAGCCAGATCGTGACGGTCAAGTCCCATAAAAATCGTAGTTATCCTCTCTCATCGAAAGATCTGGTCCCCAGTTCACATCAAGTGGTATCAGTTTTCAAGTTCATCGGTGAGAGATTACAGTTTTTTAGATTAGATCTTTTTCGGTCCTACAATCCAAAAAAAAGCCAAAAAATAGATTAGTTCGTCCGCTACACCTACCTTTTTAGCCTCTAGCACTTTTTGCATCTAGTATTCGTGTAGTTGGATTTTTAGTTGCATTCTCTAATACTAGTGCTGGTTTAGATTCGTTTCTGAAAAAAATTGTCTACCAGATCGAACTTGTTTTTGTCCATCATATCTTCTGCCGCTAGCTCATCCGTACTCTGAAATAAGGAAAAGAGATTGCATCAGTTTGTTTCTAGTTTTGCCGATTTATGCGTGCAATCCAAGGTCCCATCAGTCAAGTCCGTCTTGTCCGCCGCTCGCCTGCCACCACCGCCTGTGCGCCTCACACACATACACGTTTGTTTTTGTGCCGGCCGCACACGTCCTGCACCTGCTCTCCCTTGTACGCAGCCTTGCATCCACGTTTCACATCAGACAACAGCGCGGCTGTGTCTGCCATAGTGTGCTGCTACATCACCGTTTGGAGTTATCTAGCGTTCCATTAATCTATGATCTCAAGTAGTAGTAGGACACGCTCCTGTATCTTGTAGTTGCACTTGATTCTGTAGCATCTTTTATCTTCTGTCCTGAATATTTGTTGGTAACGGCCTGGTAAAAGAAAAAGGAAAGAAAAAAAGAGACGAAAAAAAGAGAAAAGAAAAAGAAAAAAAGAAGTTAAAGAAAATCAGGTCGGCTAACATCTCTTTTGAACTGCTTTGTTCTAATTGCTATTCAGGATATTATTTTTGCTGCTACTTGATCGCCACTCCATCAATCATCTATTTTCGAGCTTTGATATACACTGCGTTTATACCTCACTTATATCCGACTTTTAGAGCTAATCATATTTTGATCGGTTTTCACATTCATTTGATTCAGTATCTGGGCTTAGATTGTTTTCTCTCTTACTAGTCGACTGCCAGCACTAGTTACGAGTTTGAGCAATTATTCAACTTGCATTGCTTTTTGCTAAATTGTGCCACTGATATTGTGAGTTGAGAAGCCTTTGCCAAGCTACACTTTTTTCCTACCATAGTATTATCTAGAAGTTTAGTAGCTTCTCCTAACGTGATTTCCATAGAAGTACCATCCGCCGTGGAATCTAATTTCCAGATGCAAAATTCAACCCCACATATTTTTTTGTTTAATCATCCACAAACTAAAACCATGAGTAGGGCAATTTCTTATCATCAATTTCATCCTCTCCCAAGATTGTGTAACATGTTCATGATCAAGTTGCTTAAAATGTCATTCCTAAGGGAGATGATCTTAGCAGGAGAAAAATACTTGGAAATAAAAACATCTTTACACTTATTCCATGAATCAATATTATTTTTAGGCAAAGATGAAAACCAAGTTTTAGCACGATCTCGTAGAGAGAACGGAAATAGCTTCAATTTAACAATATCATTATCCACATCTTCTTTCTTCTGCAGATCACACAACTCAACGAAAGTATTTAGATTGGATGCGACATCTTGACAAGGAAGGCCAGAAAATTGATCTTTTATAACAAGATTCAACAAAGAGGCGTTAATTTCACAAGATTCCACACTAGTGGCGGGAACAATCAGAGTGCTAATAAAATCATTATTATTAGTGTTGGAAAAGTCACACAACTTGGTATTCTCTTGAGTCATCGGGACAAAGCAAGCCATCTAGCACACAAGCAACCAAAAAGCAAACGAAAAGACGAACGGAAGAAGGGCGAATAAAAAGGCAAATCTTTTTGTATTTTTCTGAAAATCGTTTTAGAAGTGGGGAAGAGGAAAACGAGAGGCAAATGGCGAATAATGTAATGCAAGAGATGAGAGTTTATGGTGGGTACTTGGTAGGATTGATGTAGATCTCCCCGGCAACGGCGCCAAAAATTCTTCCTGCTACTTCTTGAGCTTGCGTTGGTTTTTTTCTTGAAGAGGAAAGGGTGATACAGCAAAGTAGAGATAAGTATTTCCCTCAGTTAGAGAACCAAGGTATCAATCCAGTAGGAGATACAAGCAAGTCCCCAATCTATGCACCTGCACAAACAATCAAACACTTGCACCCAACGCGATAAAGGGTTGTCAATCCCTTCACGGTCAATTACAATGGTGAGATCTGATAGAGATAGGTATAAAAGATTTCTAAAACGTAAATTAAAGTAAAAACAAATAAATTGTAGCAAGGTATTTTTGGGTTTTTTGGTTTATAGATCTGAAAATATATGATGAAAAATAGACCCGAGGGCCATAGGTTTCACTAGAGGCTTCTCTCTTGAAAGAAAACATATGGTCGGTGAACAAATTACTCTCGAGCAATTGATAGAAAAGCGTAAATTTATGACGATATCCAAGGCAATGATCGTGAATATAGGCATCACGTCCGTGTCAAGTAGACCGAAACGATTCTGCATCTACTACTATTACTCCACACATCGACCGACTCCTGCCTGCATCTAGAGTATTAAGTTCAAGAGAACAGAGTAACGCTTTAAGCAAGATGACATGATGTAGAGGGATAAAACTCAAGCAATATGATAAAACCCCCATATTTTTACCCTTGACGGAAATAATACAATGCGTGCCTCGCTGCCCCTACTGTCACTGGGTGAGGACACCACAAGATTGAATCCAAAACTAAGCACCTCTCCCATTGCAAGAAAAACCAATCTAGTTGGCCAAACCAAACCGATAGTTCGAAGAGAAATACAAAGATATCAAATCATGCATACACGAATTCAGAGAAGATTCAAATAATATTCATAGATAATCTGATCATAAATCCACAATTCATCGGATCTCGACAAACACACCGCAAAAGAATATTACATCGGATAGATCTCCAAGAACATCGAGAAGAACTTTGTATTAAAGATGAAAGAGAGAGAAGAAGCCATCTAGCTACTAGCTATGGACCCGTAGGTCTGAGGTAAACTACCCACGCTTCATCGGAAGGGCAATAGAGTTGATGTAGAAGCCCTCCGTGATCGAATCTCACGGGTACAGAAGGTTACGGCGGCGGAAAAACTATTTTTGGTGGACGCTTCTGGTCGTTTGGTAATATTTGGGAATTTATAGAGGAAGAATTAGGGTTGGAGGAGCTCCGAGGGGCCCACAAGCCCTCAGGGCACGCCACCCCCTAGGACGCGCTCCTGTGGCTTATGGAGTCCTCGGGACTCTCCTGCCTTCAACTCCAAGTTTGCTGGGTGTCTTCTGGTCCAAGAAAAATCATCGCGAAAGTTTTATTCTGTTTGGACTCTGTTTGATATTCCTTTGCTGTAAAACTCAAAAATAAGGAAAAAACAGAAACTGGCACTGGGCTCTAGGTTAATAGGTTAGTCCAAAAAATAATATAAAATAGCATATTAATGCATATAAAACATCCAAAACAGATAATATAATAGCATGGAACTATCAAAAATTATAGATACGTTGGAGACGTATCAATCCACTCCTGGACACTCTTGTACCCCCTTGCCAGACTCATGGCAAGGCACACATTAGGTATGGTACACAGCATGGCATACATTATAGAGTCTATGGCTGAGGCATAGGGAATGACCTTCATCCTTTCTCTTTCTTCTGTTGTGGTCGAGCTTTCAGTCCTACTCAACTTCACACCTTACAATACAGGAAAGAACTCCTTTGACTAATCCATTTTGAACTGCTTCAGAATCTTGTCAAGGCATGTGCTTTGTGAAAGTCTTATCAGGCATCTTGATCTATCTTTGTAGATCTTGATGCCCAATATGTAAGCAGTTTTACCTAGGTCTTCCTTTGAAAAACTCCTTTCAAACAACCCTTTATGCTTTCCAGAAATTCTACATCATTTCCAATCAACAATATGTCATCCACATATACTATCAAAAATGCTATAGAGCTCCCACTCACTTTCTTGTAAATACAAGTTTCTTCACAAACTTCGTATAAACCCAATAGTTTTGATCACCTCATCAAAGCGTATATTCCAACTCCAAGATGCTTGCACCAGTCCATAGATGGATCGCTGGAGCTTGCACACCTTTTTAGCATCCTTAGGATCCACAAAACCTTCAGGTTGCACCATATACAACTCTTCCTTAAGGAAAGTGGTTTTCACATCCACCTGGCAGATTTCATAATTGAAAAATGCAGCAATTGCTAACATAATTCTGACAGACTTAAGCATCACTACAGGTGAGAAAGTCTCATCTTCAACCCCTTGAACTTGTCGGAAACCTTTTGCAACAAGTAGAGCTTTATAGACGGTGACCTTACCATCAGCGTCTGTCTTCTTCTTAAAGATCCATCTATTTTCAATGGCTTGCGGAGCATCGGGCAATTCCACCAAACTCCATACTTCGTTCTCATACATGGATCCTATCTCGGATTTGGCCTCAAGCCATTTGTTGGAATTCGGGCTCATCATAGCTTCTTCATAGTTCGTAGTTTGCCGTTGTCTAACAACATGACTTCCAAGAGTGGATTACCATACCACTCTGGTGCAGAACATACCCTGGTCGACCTACGAAGTTCAATAGTAATTTGATCTAAAGTTTCATGATCATCATCATTAGCTCCCTCTTCAGTTGGTGTAGGCATCACGGGAACTGCTTTCTGTGATGTGCTACTTTCCAACTCCTCTAGAAAGGACCTGTTCTTGGCAACAAAGATCTTGCCCCTTGGATCTGTAGTAGAAGGTATACCCAATGGTCCCTTTAGGGTATCCTATGAAGACGCACTTCTCCGCTTTGGGTTCGAGCTTATCAGGCAGAAGCCTCTTGACATAAGCGTCGCATCCCCAAACTTTAAGAAATGATAGATTAGGTTTCTGGCCAAACCACAACTCATACGGTGTCGTCTCAACGAATCTAGACGATGCCCTATTTAAAGTGATTGCGGCTATCTCTAATGCATAACCCCAAAATGAAAGTGGCTAATCGGTAAGAGACATCATAGAACGCACCATATTCAATAGAGTACGATTACGACGTCCGGACACACCATTACGTTGTGGTGTTCCAGGTGGCGTGAGCTGTGAAGCAATTCCACATTGTCTTAAATGCATACCAAACTTGTAACTCAAATATTCACCTCAACGATCAGATCATAGAAATTTAATTTTATTATTATGATGATTCTCCACTTCACTCTGAAATTCCATAAACTTTTGTAGCGACCCGACCCGAATGGATCGAAGTCTCTGTGCTTAAGTGTCATCCCTGGATCGGTATGTTGACACACACATTACTCAAGGATTTATAACATAGTTCAATCACATGTAAAAGTAACGTAAATACTATTACCTCCATATAGCAGAAGTAACAACAAATTTGTGGAGTCTCAATAACACCAACGGCAAAGTTGAGTGTAGACATCATAACCCTGACGTACCACTTACTCGTCGTATAGTTCCTGCAACATGAGACATCGCAACCGTGTAGGTCAGTATGTTGAATGTACTGGCAATTTCACACCATAGAATAATAATGAAAATGCCTATCACTATATGCATATTTGGCTGGTGGAGGCTCTAAGTTTAATTTTTGCATAAAGCTAATTTTTTTCCTACAACAAAGGAATTTAATTTAATTTACTACCAAATATATGCCATTATTGAGAAGGATCCTCCAAATCAATCCCAAAATTCCCTAGTTATTAATAACCCAATTCATTAAGTATATAAAGTGATGAGATCAACTAATAATTCACTTCTAGATACTCAAATTTGTCCACAACCGGGGACACGGCTAATCATGATTAGTTTATACACTTTGCAAAGGTTTGTGCACTTTTCCCCACAACTCTCGACCACCTCCATGATCGAAAGATAGAGACATAGTCTTTCTGAATGTGTTCCCCTTAACCCTGGATAGGCCGGTACACCTACTTTCCCTACATCTGCTAGCCTACCCGGAAAGGCTCACACAAACTTACTCAACTATGACAGAGCCCATATTGGCTTGTCACTACTGGAATCTGGTAATTTGCCGTCTGCCACCTCTTTGCCGTCCACCAGCTGATGGCAAAGAGCCTCTTTGCCGCCCGCTTCCACATAGCGGACGGCAAAGAATGTGCAGATGGCAAAAAGTCTATTTGCCGTCCGCTGTTTCTTTGCCGTCAGCCAGCTGACGGCAAAGAGCTAGAAGGCAGACGGCAAAGGGCCAGGTGGGCCCCACAGGGCACGGCTTGGCTAGGTCAGGTTCTTTGACGTCCGCCAGCGGATGGCAAAGAAGAGACGTGGGCCAACCCTAAACGGCTGCCCTCTTTGCCGTCTGCTAGCGGACGGCAAAGAAGGCCTACTTAACGGGCCGAGCCGTCTCCCCTCTCTCTCTTTCTCTGTCTCCCTCGATCCCGCGCGCCCGCCTCTCTCCTCCCCCGCCGCTCTGCCGCCGTCGCCCGCCAGCCCCGCCCTTGGACCCAGCCCCCGCCGCCGTCCATCCCCCCGCCCCGTCGCCCCGCCGCCGTGCCGCGCCCCGATACCGAAGAGGCCTGCGCCGGGCCGCCCCGGTGCCGGATCCCTCCCCGCGGCCCTGCGCCGCCCCGCCCCGCTGCCGCCCTGCTTCCCGCGGCCCCTGCGCCGCCCCGCCCCGCCCCACCGGCCGACCTCGCCCTCCACCGGTGATCCCCTGCAGGTTTGTTCTTCCCCCCTTTTTTAGTTTATTTTTTTAGTTTCTTTTAGTTTAGTTTCTATTTTAGTTTTAGTTTAGTTTTATTTTCATTTTAGTTTTAGTTTTTGTTTATTTTAGTTTAGTTTATTTTAGATTAGTTTTAGTTTATAAGAAGAAGAGGAGTAGAAGGAGGAGGAGGAGGGAGGAAGAAGAGGAGGGAGAAGAAGAGGAGTAGAAGGACCCCCTAACCTGCTCATCCCGTTGTAAAAATTTAGTTAGGTCGATGGAAGAAACAAAATTGCTATGTTATTCATCTTTCAATTTAAATGTGTAGTTATTTCGTCGCTGCGAGGGTCTGGTGTTCGACGAGCTCTGCTCCTGCGTTCGTTGGTGAGCACAAATGACATCTCCTCCTCCCCCCTTCATTTGCTCTGTTCCGGTCTTTGTGCCGATGAAACTTGCTAGCTATAGGTGTCAATCATCAGTATGCGTAACCACTATGCGTCTCCCGTTCGAAAGGGTTACATCTATAAATATGCATGCATTTGCATATTTATAATCGTGATTCTTTCGAATTGTCCAATGTTATCCATGGATAGCCCGAGTATGTGTAGATTGGGTTCGTTTTCCCATATGCTCTGCTCCGGATCCGATGCAGAATTTCGTCAGTGCCTACCTGTTGTTCTCCGGGTACACATCCTCTCTGCTTATTGTTGAGACGTGTATCAGGAGAACAGCAGGGAGGTGCTGCCGAAATTTTGCGTCGGATCCGGAGCAGAGCATGGGAAAACGAACCCAATCTACACATACTCGGGTGGGATTAGGACCTATCTTTACCTATTAGCGTGTAGGTTGCATGGACGTAATAGAACTGACAAACTCCATTAACTGATGGATATGGTTTGCTTAATTATGTATATATTTCTTGTGTGTCCAGTAGGAAGTCAATATGAGTGATCGTGCATGGATGTACACCGGTTACACTAGTCAGAAAGTTTGGACCGAGGAATGGTTAACAAAAACCAAGGGGTTTGTTAGAGCCGCATTTGCAAATGGCCAGGAATTTAGCTGGTGCCCCTGTGCCCGTTGCGACAACTATAAAAAGAGGGACGAGCTTGAAATGAGTAAAGACCTGCAGAAGTTTGGTTTTACGCTTGGTTACACAGTCTGGACATTACATGGTGAGTCTGCCCAACGTGCCAGAGCCGAGGTTCGTCGTCGCACCGACGAGCATGGTACCGGGACCGCAGACATGGTGCAAGACTTTGACGATGCTCGGGACTCTGACGAGGAGATGGAGGAATCTGCAAAGGCCTTCACTGAAATGTTGGAGTCCTCAAAACATCCTCTCCACGAGCACACTGAGCTTTGTCAGCTGGATGCCATCTCACAAATAATGGCTTTGAAGGCTCAATTCAACTTGGGCAGAGAATGCTACGACTCGATGATGACAGTATTCGGACGATTTCTACCCAAAGGCCATGTGCTACCTCCAAACCTATACCAGTCAGACAAAATCCTCCGTGCTCTTAAGATGCCCTATGAGAAGATACATGCCTGTGAGAAAGGATGTGTGTTATTTAGGCTTCAGTATGAGGACCTGAACTATTGTCCCATTTGCAATTCTTCCAGGTATGTTGTGGTAGACAACGGTATGGGTGAGAAGACGCAGACCAAAATACCCGTTAATGTTCTTCGGTATATGCCAATCGTACCAAGACTTCAACGTCTTCTCATCGTCGAAGAGACGGCCAGACAGATGACATGGCACAAAACGGGCAAAAGAACCAAACTAGATGCAGATGGGAATGTAATGATGGTGCACACATCGGATGGTGAAGCGTGGAAGCGCTTCGATGCATTACATAAGGAAAAAACGGCAGATCCAAGGCATCCTCGAGTCGCCGTCAGCACAGATGGGTTCAGTGTGTTTGGTCAGATGGCAACCCCATACAGCTGTTGGCCTGTGTTTGTCATTCCACTCAATCTCCCCCCCGGGCAGATTATGCAAAGAAAGAACATTTTCCTGACGTTGATAATTCCAGGGCCCAACTATCCGGGGAAGAATATGAATGTGTACATGCAGCCGCTTAAGGACGAATTGCAAGAAGCTTGGGATAATGGGTTCAAGACATATGACGCCTTTAGCAAACAGAACTTCATAATGCGTGCCTGGTACATATACTCGACGCATGACTTGCCGGCGTATGCGCTATTCGTATTGCCGTCATATTGGCTGCCTATTTGGTCATAATGCAAACAAGGAACACTGGCTGCCTATTTGGTCATATTGCCGTCTGCTGGCAGACGGCAAAGTGACCAGCTATGTCGTCTGCCAGCAGACGGCAAAGATTCAAACCTCTTTGCCGTTTGCTGGCGGACGGCATATCTGGACACATGGCAGCTTCCCAGTGCTGCCTAGCTGGGCTCTTTGCCGTCTGTCAGCGGACGGTGTCGTGGAATTGTCACGGCAGATGTCCTCGTGCAAGGACTTAGTCGTGGAGCCATCGCAGCTAGGAAGCTTAAAGGGGTTAAACGGGACAAGGAACACGTGGGTTATACTGGTTCGGCCCCTTACGGTGAAGGTAAAAGCCTACGTCTAGTTGAGGTGGTATTACTTAGGGTTTTGATGACCAGGGAGCTTAATCGCTATGCCTGGCTCTCGATCTGTTGTCTCTCGTCCTGAACCGCCGCCGGGTCGTCCCTTTATATAGAGAGGTTGATGCCCCGCAGCTCTCAGAGTCCCTGCCGGCTTATAGCAGTATCCGGCTCGGACTCTTAACTACTCTTGCCTTACATTACAAGTCTTGCCATAATGGCGGTTTATCACTACGGGCCTTAAGCCGCCTCCGGGTCTTAAGCCCACTATTGATCCGCCATCCTCTAGCCTGGTACTGGGCTTTACGTGATGATCATTATAACGTAACCCGGCCCCTCCTGGGCGGGTGACTCTAATGGTTATATCCTCAACATTAGGTCCCTGCAACCTGTGAAACCTGTTTGTACAACACTTAGACAAAAACCTGCATGTGTTAACCATGGCGGCTCATATCTCCGGCTTAAAGAGGCCATGCGCTGTGAAATTTCCGGCTTATTCATGATAGAGTTTTAAATAACTTCAATTACTTATGATATCCACAGCGGCTTAGATAACCCGACACACTTAGCCATATATCATTAGGCCCCTTCATAAGCCGCCATCTTGAATACTGAACTGAAATCTTCCTCCGGCTTATATTTGAATCGGACATTTTCATTTGTCATAGGCTTTCGTCTTTCACCATGCCGCCCAAGGCTCCCAAGGCACCCATTACGTGCAACTGGGTGAGATCCAATGTTACTAATAATACTTTAGATGACTTTGTGAAGACGGGTTACCTACCCAAAAAGGAGGTCACATCCTACCGTGCGCCTGACCCGTCCGAAGAGAGACCTCCACCAAAAGACGGAGAGGTTGTTGTATTTGCTGACCACATGAGCCGGGGCTTTGCTCCTCCTGGCTCAAAATTCTTCAGAGATGTTCTGAACTTTTTCGATCTGCGACCTCAAGACATTGGACCCAATTCCGTGTCGAACATTTGTAACTTTCAAGTGTTCTGTGAGGTATATCTTGGAGAGGAACCTAGCCTGCTACTCTTTAGGGAGTTATTTTACCTGAACCGCCAGAATGAATGCGCCAACGGGCCTAGCTTGGAACTTGGCGGAATATCAATTCAATGACGGAGGGATTGTCTCTTTCCTTACACTGAGCCGCCAAGCCACCCAAAGGACTGGAATCAGACATGGTTCTACTGCCAGGATACTTCTCCGGCTGATGAGAACCCTCTGCCTGGCTTTCGCGCCATGCGTCTGGAGTCAAACCACCCCCTGCCAGACAAATTATCTCAAGCTGAGCGACAACCACTTATCCCCACCATCAACAAGATTAAGGCTCTTCTGGGAAACGGCCTTAACGGCGTTGATCTGGTCCGGGTCTGGATTGCTTGGCGGGTCATTCCTCTAAGCCGCCGCCCCGGCTTAATGTGTGATTACACGGGCCGGAAGGATGATCCTGTTCGGCACAGCCCCAACAACTTACCTGAAGACGTCATTGATGACATGACCAAGTCCCTTCTGAACGAGAGCTTAGCAGACTGCGGGAGGACCGGCTTAAATCCCTTCTGCAAAGCTAACCCGGCTCCAGCGGTAAGCTGCTGATCGGAGCACTTTACTTTCCATTTTAACAATTTTCGTCTTAACTTCAAGAAACCTTTGTTGTATTTTTCAGGCTAACGATAAGTTCTGGAAGGTCAGGTATGACCATGAGGCTGCTAAAAAAGCCAGGAAGGCTAAAAAAGCCGCCAGGAGAGCCGCTCCCCGCAAGAAGGGGAGTAAGCCTAGCGCCTCAGACCTGCTTCAGCTGGACGACTCCTCTGAGTCAGAGGTAGCCCTTGATTCTTATGCTCTTTTTTGTTTGTTCTTAACCACCTTATCGACACTGATTATCAGCAGGAGGACACCGGAGTGAGTAACCCGGTGACTGAAGAGGTAACTATACTTTCCTCCGACTCGGAGCCCTTGCCAAGGCTGAAAGTCCGAAGAGTAACCCGGAAAGTAAGATTTTCACATCCTTTAGCTTATCAAGATCCTCAATTTCTTTTGAAGCGACAGAGTCATGAGAGCCGGAGGCACACCCGAACCAACAAGGATGTAGACCTCTCCTCCGGCTTACCTGAAGCATCAAGGAAGCGCCGGACCGAGGTTATCTCCAACTTATATCCTTTTCATCCTTTGGCGGGCGTCACTCGTCAACCGCTCAATTCTTCTGATTCAAACTATCAGGAAACTTCACCTTCCTCCGGGGACTCCATGCAATCTAACTTGCCGGCTTTCAAGACCGCACCCGGGTAATGATGATCAGCTTATGTTGTGCTTATCTTTCTCATGTTTTTGCACTAACCTTTTGACTCTCAGTGCCCAAGCAAAGCTCAGCAAGAGGGCAAAGAAAAGTAACCCAGTCGAAAAACCGGTCTTGACTGAACCCAACGCCTCTGCTTCTGAGCCGCCGTCTGCACCAGCTCCAGAAACCACCGCTCCAACTGAACAACAAGCCATGGAGAATTCTGACAACCCGGAGATCCCCAGCTCAGCTCAACCGGCCGATGACCCGGATGTGGTGATTACCCGGACCGAATATGTTGAGCCGGGAAGACCCACTGTGATGGCCAGATGCTCTGCTAAAGAAGAACTGCTGGAGCGCCGCAGGGCCAGACTGGATATCACTGACTATGCTAACTTGAGCATTGGAGACATTGTTTCTGGTTATATTGGTCAAGTGCACAACAGCCGGGACCTGGAGATTGACATGGTGAAGCAGATACAGCAAAAATCTGAGGTACAACTCTCTTGCTTACTCCATAGTCATCCTTACCATGCTAGCCCCCAAGTCTATTACTTATGATAGAATATGTTGTAGACTTAACTTCCGGCTTACCTTCATGAACCGGCACTTATAAATAGAATCTTTCAGCATACATTAGCCCCCAAGTGCCAAGTGTCTTTGCTTGCAAAGTGCTTGGGACTTTAATGTTGCATGATAACCACTCAAACTGTAACCCGGAATTTGTACAGGCTGCCTGCAAGAGATTTGAATCGGAAATCTCTGAGCTGAAGAACCGCCTAAAGACTCAGGAAACTGAGACCCGGAAGGCCAATGCCAAGTTTGCGTTCAGTGTTGCTGCACAAGAAAAACTGAAGAAAAAATTTGAAACAGAAAGAAAAACTTGGGCCGATGAGAAGACTGCCTTGCTCAGCCGGGCCGAACAAGCGGAGGCTGCCCTTACTGAAAGAACCGCCGAACTCTCCGGCTTAAAACACCATGTGTCACAGATGGTCTCCGCAATCTTCGGTAAGTTATTCTGTAAGCTTTTAACAAGTTTACATTCTTCATGTCTCATAAGTCCCATCGTTGCCATCAGCTCACCTGACGTTATTATGCAGGTCCCAGAAGCTCCAATCTGAATCAGAACGTGCTGACCAAGCTGAAGGCGGTTTACACCTTGGTGGAGCAACTCTACACCGGGTCACAACGTGCTTTAGCTGTTGTGGCCCTGTCCAATGAGGTTCCCACTCACCTGGCAGACGTACTCAGGCGGCTTGCCGTACTTCCTCAACGCTTCCAAGAGCTGAGACGGGCTTCTGCAAGAGCCGGAGCTATAGCTGCTCTAAGCCGGGCCAAGGCGTTTCAACCGGAGCTAGACCCGGCCGACATCGCTCTTGGATACCCCAGCCTGAAGGAAGACGGCACCCCCTTTGACCAAAAAGACTTTGCCGCCTGTGTGAAGAGCGTGCGCCCGGTGGCCACCTTGATTGGGAATGACACCGACCTTACCAAATATCAGCCGGGCTATGACACGGAGAATCAGAGGATCCCAACTCCACGCTATGAAGCAGTCAGCCTGATCCCTCCGACTCGTAAGCATACCTTCGCCCCAGAAGTTGACCCGGCCGGGTTAATTGATGATGAGGCTAAATTTGAAGCTTTGAGCAGCATTGACTGGAAATCATCAACCTTCTAGGTCATGGAATCAGCCGGAGGAGCGGAGAGGGATGAGCCGGGAGCTTCAACCCAACAAGCACCTTGATTTCTTAAGCGGCTCATGGTTACGCCTTAAAAACAATGCCTCACCTTTTGGACTCGGGGAGTCTTGTAATAGAGTAGGACAAACACTTAATTTTGTCGTGCCATCGCGCATGTGTGGAGTGCTTAACTCCGTTGAAGCTGCTCTTTATATTCCTCCGGGTCATATTTGATCATTTACTTTCCTTAAGCTTGAAGAACTGTCTTTAATTGTTCTGCATAGAAAAACAAATCACAAGTCTCTAGGCGGCTTACCGCATGGAGAGTCATATATCTTATATATAACCCAGAATATAAATCAAGGTCATAAAAGACCGGCTCTCAATCATATCTTCGGGATAACCACAATAGCATACCTGCACCTTGCAAGTACACCTCCGGCTTATGTAACCCAAATAATGAGGTTGAGAACGCAACTCCGGTTCACCAGCACCTATAATGCGTATTGTGTGCTATCAATCATTATTAATCAAAGTTAAGCCGACGGAGTATGAACCGCCCGTGCACACCTTTGATTTGATCCAAAGAACTTATTGCAAACCAAAAGATCAAAAACTTAGGGGCTTCTGATTCGAATACGACCAGAGAACCGTCCCAAAGGGGTTAATCTAAGATTCGAATGCGATCATATAGCCCCCAGTGGCTTTGGCGTTGCCTATCAAGAGGGTACCGACAGCTATATTCTCTTGGGTTCGGATATGACCCATGTTTGAACAGGAAGCCCCCAAATGACCTTAAGAGTTGTTTAACGACGCTGATTCGAATACGATCCACGTCGGTTCCCAAAGGGGGTTGAGCCATGATTCAAATATGATCAAGACAAACTCCCCAATGAGCTCGGCAATTTGCCAATCAAGTGGGTATCGACAGCTATGTTCTCTTTGGTTCGAATACGACCTATGTTTGAACAGGAAGCCCCCAGGTGATCATATTGTTAACGGCTAGATTCGAATACGATCGTAAGCCGGATCCACCTCCAAGTGACCATGTAATGTTGTAATGGAAATAACACATTTACCTTTGGAGGAGAAAAGGACAGAGGTCCTGCTTTATTATTTATCATAATATATACATGGCTACGGAAATATGTACATTATGAGAGCCGGTGGCTCAAGTGTAATAAGGCCGAAGCTGAGCTATGTTCCACAGCCGACGGGTCTCTTCCTCCGACTTACGTGAATCTTTGTGCTCCCGAACATCGATAAGGTAGTATGACCAGTTGTACAAGTTCTTGCTGACCACAAAGGGCCCTTCCCAAGGCGGGGATAACTTGTGTGCATCTGTTTGATCTTGGATGAGCCGGAGCACCAGATCACCTTCCTGGAAGACCCTGGACTTAACCCGACGGCTGTGATAGCGGCGCAGGTCTTGTTGGTAAATCTCCGAGCGAGTTGCTGCCACATCACGCTGTTCGTCCAACAAGTCAAGAGCATCTTGGCGCGCCCGCTCATTATCCGCCTCAACATAAGCCGCCACTCGAGGCGAGTCATGACGGATGTCGCTAGGGAGGACTGCTTCCGCTCCATAAACCATGAAGAAAGGCGTGTAACCCGTAGACCTGTTAGGAGTAGTATTGATGCTCCATAACACGGAGGGTAACTCCTCCACCCAACAACCCGGCGTCCGTTGCAAAGGGACCAAAAGCCGGGGCTTGATGCCCTTCAAAATCTCCTGATTAGCTCTCTCAGCTTGACCATTGGATTGAGGGTGAGCCACTGATGAAACATCAAGTCGAATATGCTCTCGTTGACAAAACTCCTCCATGGCGCCTTTAGACAGATTGGTACCATTGTCAGTTATAATGCTGTGTGGAAAACCAAAGCGAAATATCACCCTTTTCATGAACTGAATCGCTGTGGCTGCATCACACTTACTAACTGGCTCCGCTTCAACCCACTTTGTGAAATTGTCGACTGCCACCAAGAGGTGGGTCTTCTTATCCTTGGATCTTTTAAAAGGCCCAACCATATCAAGCCCCCAGACCGCAAATGGCCAAGTAATTGGAATCATCCTCAACTCCTGAGCCGGCACATGAGCCCGTCGTGAGAACCTCTGACAACCGTCACATTTACTGACCAAGTCCTCCACATCAGCATGAGCCGTCAGCCAATAAAAACCATGACGAAAAACCTTGGCCACAAGGGATTTTGAGCCGGCATGATGACCACAATCCCCCTCGTGAATCTCACGTAAAATTTCTTGACCTTCCTCAGGGGAAATACAACACTGAAAAGTTCCAGTGACACTGCGATGATGCAGCTCGCCATTAATAACTATCATCGACTTAGACCGCCGGGTTATTTGTCTGGCCAAAGTTTCATCCTCAGGCAATTCTCCCCGGGTCATGTAAGCCAAGTATGGTACTGTCCAGTCTGGGGTAATGTGGAGAGCCGCCACCAACTGTACCTCCGGGTCAGGAACAACCAAGTCTTCCTGTGTAGGCAACTTGACAGAAGGGTTATGCAAAATGTCCAAGAAAGTATTAGGCGGCACCGGCTTTCGCTAAGAGCCCAGCCGGCTGAATGCATCAGCCACCTCGTTCTTCCTGTGATCGATGTGCTCTACTTGGTAACCCTGAAAATGTCCAGCAATGGCATCAACTTCGCGGCGATAAGCTACCATGAGAGGGTCCTTGGAATCCCACTTGCCTGACACTTGTTGGGCCACTAAATCTGAGTCGCCAAAGCACCTTACCCGGCTCAAGCTCATCTCCTTAGCCATCCGAAGACCATGGAGCAAGGCCTCGTACTCAGCTGCATTGTTAGTACAGGGAAACATCAACCGTAGCACATAGCAAAACTTGTCACCTCGAGGGGAAGTTAATACAACTCCAGCCCCCGAGCCCTCCAATTGCCTAGACCCATCGAAGTGAATAGTCCAGTAGGTATTGTCCGGTTTCTCTTCAGGCACCTGCAGCTCTGTCCAATCGTTGATGAAATCCACCAATGCTTGAGACTTGATAGCAGTGCGTGGCACGTACTTCAGACCATGAGGCCCAAGTTCTATAGCCCACTTAGCAACTCTTCCTGTGGCTTCTCTGTTTTGGATGATATCTCCTAGGGGAGCAGAACTAACCACAGTGATAGGGTGACCCTGGAAATAATGCTTAAGCTTCCGGCTTGCCATGAATACCCCGTAAACAAGCTTCTGCCAATGTGGATACTGTTGTTTAGACTCAATGAGCACTTCACTGACGTAGTAAACCGGCCGCTGAACCGGATACTCCTTACCCTCTTCCTTGCGCTCCACCACCACAGCCACACTGACGGCTCGTGTGTTAGCGGCTACATACAGTAATAAGGGCTCCTTGTCAACAGGAGCAGCAAGAACTGGGGGCTCAGCCAGCTGTCTCTTCAAATCCTCAAAAGCAGCATCAGCAGCATCATTCCAGACAAAGTCATCTGTTTTCTTCATCAACTGGTACAGTGGCATGGCCTTTTCACCCAAACGGCTGATAAATCAGCTCAAAGCAGCGACGCGGCCCGCCAGACACTGGACGTCATTTATGCACGCCGGCTTAGCCAGAGAGGTGATTGCCTTGATCTTTTCCGGGTTAGCTTCAATGCCTCTGTGAGAAACCAGAAAACCCAAGAGCTTACCTGCGGGAACACCAAAAACACACTTGGCTGGGTTAAGCATCATCTTGTAAACCCGGAGATTATCAAAGGTTTCTCTAAGATCATCTACCAGGGTCTCCTTCTCCTTGGACTTAACCACGATATTATCCACATAGGCATGAACATTGCGCCCAATCTGGTTATGAAGACAATTCTGCACACAACGCTGGTAAGTCGCCTGTGCACTCTTGAGCCCAAAAGGCATAGACACATAACAGAAGGCTCCAAAGGGAGTGATGAACGCCGTCTTCTCATGGTCCTTAACTGCCATTTTAATCTGATGGTATCCAGAATAAGCATCCAAAAAACTTAAGCGCTCACAACCCGTCGTAGCATCAATAATTTGATCAATACGGGGGAGAGCAAAAGGATCAGCCGGACAAGCTTTGTTTAAATCCGTGTAGTCAACACACATCCACCAGGTGCCGTTTTTCTTGAGCACGAGTACCGGGTTAGCTAACCATTCTGGATGAAAAACTTCAACAATAAATCCGGCCGCCAAGAGCCGGGCTACCTCCTCACCAATGGCTTTCCGCCTCTCCTCATTAAACCGTCGGAGGAATTGCCTGACCGGCTTAAAATTCGGATCAATATTGAGAGTGTGCTCAGCGAGTTCTCTAGGTACACCCGGCATGTCAGAGGGTTTCCATGCAAAGATGTCCTTGTTCTCACGGATGAACTCGATGAGCGCGCCTTTCTATTTCGGATCCAGATTGGCACTGATGCTGAACTGCTGGGATGAGTCGCCTGGAACAAAGTCAACAAGTTTAGTCTCATCAGCGGACTTAAATTTCATTACCGGCTCATGCTCCGTGGTTGGCTTTTTCAAAGACGTCATATCTGCCGGGTCAACATTGTCCTTGTAAAACTTTAACTCCTTTGTTGCACAAACAGATTCTGCATAAGCCGCGTCACCTTCCTCACACTCCGAGGCTATCTTTCGGCTGCCATGAACTGTAATGGTCCCATTGTGACCCGGCATCTTGAGCTGCAAATACACGTAACACGGCCATGCCATGAACTTGGCGTAAGCTGGCTGCCCAAATAAATCATGATACGGACATCTTATCTTAACCACCTCAAAGGTTAATTTTTCCGCGCTGTAGTTGTACTCATCTCCAAAAGCCACTTCCAGCTCGATCTTACCAACTGGATATGCCGACTTACCAGGCACCACACCATGGAAAACAGTATTGGACTGGCTGAGGTTCTTATCAATCAACCCCATACGACGGAAGGTCTCATAATAGAGGATGTTGATGCTGCTGCCTCTGTCCATGAGCACTTTAGTGAATTTATATCTCCCCACCTGAGGAGCCACCACCAGGGCCAGGTGACCCGGATTATCAACCCGGAGAGGGTGATCTTCCCTACTCCACACAATAGGCTGCTCGGACCATCTTAAATAGCGTGGAACCGCCGGCTCAACAGCATTCACAGCCCTTTTATGAAGCTTCTGATCTCGCTTGCACAGACTGGTGGTAAACACATGATACTGTCCACCATTGAGCTGCTTTGGATTGGTCTGGTATCCCCCCTGCTGCTGCTGATGACCCTGGTCGGACTGCTGATTAAAGCCCCCTTGAACATTCTGATAATTGAAATTTGAGCCACCGCCCGGGCCATGAAAGCCGCCGGCGCCTGAGCCGCCGCCCGGGCCATTATTGCCATTGAAAGCATTGGAATTCTTAAAGGCCTTCATGATTGCGCAGTCCTTCCATGGATGAGTGGCCGGCTTTTCCCTAGAGCCATGCCTCGGGCAGGGCTCATTTAACAATTGTTCAAGCGTCGGGCCTGACCCGCCGGCTCGGGGAGGTGGTCTCCCCTTGCGCCGGTGGTTGTTACCCTGTGAATTGGTGTTGGCCACAAATTCCATACTGCCATCAGCCTTATGCTTGTTACCTCCTTGGTTCGCCGGGTTATGCTGGGGGCCCTTGCCATTGCCATTCCGTTTTCCCATCCCTGTCCTTTCATCATCCGACGCGGGATCCTTGGTACTATCAGAGTCGGCGTACTTGACCAGAGCCGCCATCAGCGTACCCATATCATTGCAATCGCGCTTGAGCCGCCCGAGCTTCATCTTCAGGGGCGCAAAACGACAATTCTGCTCTAACATTAAGACTGCAGAGCCGGCATCCATCTTATCAGATGAATGTATTATCTCTTTGACCCGGCGAACCCAATGGGTTGTAGACTCACCCTCCTGCTGCTTGCAATTAGTCAAATCCACAATTGACATAGATTGCCTACATGTATCTTTGAAGTTTTGGATGAACCGGGCTTTTAGTTTAGCCCAAGACCCGATAGAGTTCAGTGGCAGTCCTTTCAACCAAGTGCGGGCAGTCCCATCTAACATCATGGTGAAGTACTTGGCCATTGCCGCTTCGCTGACCTCCAGCAACTCCATAGCCATCTCGTAACTCTCGATCCATGCTCCGGGTTGTAAATCAGCCGTGTAATTAGGTACCTTCCTAGGCCCTTTGAAATCCTTGGGCAGACGTTCATTGCGGAGAGCCGGCACCAGACAAGGGACACCTCCAGTCCTCGTAGGTATACCCGCATCAATAGAAGCCGTCGGATAAGCCGGGGGTGGCTGGTAAGCCGTCAACTGAGGCACCTGCTCCGCCTCTTGCCATGCTCTGTCTTGGTCTACCGCGTGAAAGGCTCCGTTATGAGCCGGGCCGTGGCCAGGAGGCAAGTCATGGCGTCAGACATTGCTTGAGCCGGTCGCTGAGACCATGTGTCTGCTATAACTCGGGCTCCGGCCTGGACGAGGGGTTGAATGAATCATGTCCCGACTATAAGAATATGCCTCCTGCTGCGCCAGAGCTGTCTGAAGGAGTTCTCTGACCCGGCGGGTTTCAACCGACGTTGGAGAGTCGCCATCGATTGGGAGAGCCGCCAGTCGCACCGCCGCGGCGACCATGTTTTCCAACGGGTTGGCATAATGACCCGGTGGTATTGGCACATACTGAGGCGGGGCGGCGTTCACCCGGGGAGGCCCCATCACTTGGGGCTGAATTGACGTTCCAGCCCCGGGCGTCGTGATCTCTGGCGGATTACTGGGCCCTGCACCAGGCGTGTTGAAGAGGTTTCGAGGATCGTAAACCGGAGGGAGTCGAGATTGGGCCTTTTGATGCCTCCTTCTCATGACCTCATTGGACGCGTTCTGATCCATCGTGAGCCGAAAAGACTGTGCCTGAATCAGCCGAGTCTGGGCGTCGAGAGCCGCCCTCTCCGCAGCCATCCTGATCCCTTCCGCCGCCAGATCCTCCTTGGCTTTTGCTAGATCCAACTTTAACTGTGCCACCTCCGCGTCATGCTGAGCTTGATCCGCTGGGGCGATCGTAGCGGTTAACAGTGCTGTCATCTTGTCCGTGAGATCCATCAGCACCTGAGCCGGCGAGGGCACAGGGCTTCCTGCCCCGGCGGTGGGGTTTTGAACAGGTTGTGCGCCAGGCATGAAGATTCCAACCCGGCTCGACGACTCAAAGGGGTCCGGAATACTGTCGCCATCGGAACAACACCTGAGCCTGCCATCTTGAAGTTGGTATAACAAATCGGTCTCCTCTATGGATGACTCGCCGTCAGAGCGAGCGGCCGTCTCATCACCAGATCCAGATCCTTCAGAGAGCTCTCCATGGACGCATCCCACGAAAGCACGCTTCAAGGCAGGCAAAGTCCGGGCGGGTCGTGCATGTTGAGCCGTCTCGATAAGATCGGCGCAGAGGTCCGGCTCAGGGCCCGGCTCACCAATCTTGCCAATAAAGACATGGATTCCGCCGAAGGGGACCCGGTACCCGTACTCAATTGAGCCGGCGTCGGGGCCCCAATTTGCATCGTCGATGTAGAGCTTGCCGCGACGACTCTTGGTCATCCGGCCCACAGCGTATCCCTTGAGCCCTTCGAAGCTGCCCTTCAAGAACTCAAATCCACCGTGCGCTGGCCCCACGGTGGGCGCCAACTGTCGTGGAATTGTCACGGCAGATGTCCTCGTGCAAGGACTTAGTCGTGGAGCCATCGCAGCTAGGAAGCTTAAAGGGGTTAAACGGGAACAGGAACACGTGGGTTATACTGGTTCGGCCCCTTACGGTGAAGGTAAAAGCCTACGTCCAGTTGAGGTGGTATTACTTAGGGTTTTGATGACCAGGGAGCTTAATCGCTATGCCCGGCTCTCGATCTGTTGTCTCTCGTCCTGAACCGCCGCCGGGTCGTCCCTTTATATAGAGAGGTTGACGCCCCGCGGCTCTCAGAGTCCCGGCCGGCTTATAGCGGTATCCGGCTCGGACTCTTGACTACTCTTGCCTTACATTACAAGTCTTGCCATAACGGCGGTTTATCACTACGGGCCTTAAGCCGCCTCCGGGTCTTAAGCCCACTATTGATCCGCCATCCTCTAGCCTGGTACTGGGCTTTACGTGATGATCATTATAACGTAACCCGGCCCCTCCTGGGCGGGTGACTCTAATGGTTATATCCTCAACAGACAGCAAAGATCTTTGACTCTTTGCCATCCGCTGGCAGACGGCAAAGAGCGCCGTTAACCCCTAACGGCTCTCACGCCACCGCACTTCCGTCCGCTGTCTTTGCTGTCTGCTGGCCTCGAATGGCGGATGGCGTAATCCTTTGCCGTCCATTTCTAAGAAGCGGACAGCAAAGAAGGCCTTTGCTGGCACGCGTTCATCCGGACAGTTTGCCGTCCGCTAGCGGACGACAACTCCGTGATCTATGCCTTTGCCGTCCGCCATGGCAGACGGCAAAGAAGCTGATTCCAGTAGTGTGTGGCTGCACATGGAAGTTTCTAGGCATGAAATATCGTATGATCCCTTTGAGCCTGGGTGTCATTCCATAGGGTGATCTCACGGGTCCTCCGGGATCCCCTTGGGCAAGCACTGGATTCTCCAGGTGCCCCAACCACTCCACCCAGAGTTGTGTTTATGTTGCCACCTTTAAAGTTACCCTTAATTATCATTTTTCTCTCACAACTTGCATGAATCACACATACCAATCCCCATCTACGAGCATGGCTAAGCAATATATATGACATAACGAATATTCCGGGGTGATCAAAAGTCATAGGTTCCTACCTCATGAACTATATAGCAATGCCATAATTCCCAATCCTACTCATGCAAATATTTGGGTAAATAGGTAGTAAAAGTATGATCAAAGTGTGAACTTGCCTTGTACTGCTGATGAAGATTCTTAACACTCATAATTCCTGATAGTTCTTGTAACACCCCGGATGTAACTTTCCATATTTGTAACCCCAACTCTTGCCATTTTCGGCTATGTGTTATGATATTCCCCTCGTGGTCGGGTTTTGTTTTTTGTTTTGCATTTTGTTCATGTCATGCATCTCATATCATGTCATCATGTGCATTGCATTTGCATACGAGTTCGTCTCATGCATCCGAGCATTTTCCCCGTTGTCCGTTTCGCAATCCGGCACTCCCACGCGCACCGGCGCGTCCCTCTTGTCTCTTTTTGTGAGCGGGTGTTAAACGTTCTTGGAATGGACCGAGTCTTGGCAAGTGGCCTTGGTATACCACCGGTAGACCACCTGTCAAGTTTCGTTCCATTTGGAGGTCGTTTGGTACTCCAACGGTTACCCGGGTAACCGCAAAGTCCTTTTGTGTGTTGCAGCAAAACCCCCCCTCCAAACAGCCCAAAACCCCTCTAAGTACCTTCCATGCTCTAGGTCGTTCGATCACGATTGTGTGGGCGAAAACCGCACTTCATTTGGAGCCTCCTAGCTCCCTCTACCTATATATATGTGTCCCCCTCCGAATTTTCTCGCAGTCCAAACCCTAACCCCGCTCCTCCGTGCCGCCGGACACGTCCGCCGCCGGCCGGACGAAGCCCGCCGCCGCGCCCGCACCAATCCCGTGGTGACACGTGTCGCCGCCGCTGCCCGTACGCCCGCGGCCCGGAGAGCCCACCGCAGGCCCTCCCGGCCCGCGCCTCCTCCGCCCGAGCCCGTGCGCCGCCCCGCCGCCTCGGTCCCGCCTTCCTCTCCGCCGGCGCTGCCTCGCCGCCGCCGCCGCGCGCCATCCCCGCCGGTCGCCGCCGCCTCCTCCAGCGCCGCCCCGGAGCCCGCGCGCCGCCCGCCGGCGCCGCGCCCGTCGCCGCCCCGAGCTCCGGCTCCTCTCCCTCGCCATCTCCTCCTCTCCAACTCCGGCCGTCGCCGCTGCTCCGGCGAGCTCGCGCCGCCGCCACGCCCGATCCAGATCGCGAGCCCGAGGGTTGACTTTCTTCCTCCCCTTAATTTCTCCAAGTCTGGAAATTTTTGCATTACATGGTCATGTTCATCGCATCATAACTCTCTGCATATAGCTCTGTTTCGTGCGTGTAATATATCGAAATGTGCGCCTCGAGATGCACTTCATTTTGTTCCATTATGCCATGTTCATTTGAGTCCATCATGATGCCCAAATCTCTGGTGCGATAGTGCTAATTGCTGTTAATTTCTGTTACTTATCAGAACTTGAGGATTTGTTATTTTTGTTGCTATTGATGTGTGCATCTTATGTGCATGAGCTCTACAGGTGTTTTGATGTATGCCATGCCATCTTTACAGAGGTGTATGCCATGTATTTTTGTGATGTATATGGTGACTAGCACAAGCATGCAAACTAGGCTTCGTGATGTTTCTGATTTCAGGGACTAGTCTGTGACTGCTGTTATTTTGTTGCTATGTATCCATGTGGCTACAGAGAGATCCATGCTTATTTTGGAGATGTTCAGTAAGGATGTTTTGTATATATAGTTGTACTCTATCCATCCATGCCTCTGTTTGAAATTATGGAGTGCCATATCATGACTCAATCTTGCTCTACGTTTGCTATAAAATGTTCCTGGCAGATTGTTTACGTGTTATTCAATTTTTCCAAGGTTGTTGTAGTTGGTTCATACCTGCTATGTATTTTCTCTTGCCATGGATAGCTTCATAAACATTCCATCTTGTTGTAGGTATGCTTGTTTTGTCATGCATTGCCTTGTGGTGAGTGCATCAAGCTCACCAAGATGCCCTCATAATGTCTGTTTCTGCCATGCTCTGTTTTCTGCCGTCTGAAACCTGTTAACGAAACTTGCTATGTTTACATGGGTGCCATGATATCTTCTGGTCCTTTTTGGCTTATGGTCAGTAAGGGACTTTTGTTCTATGCATTTAGTAGATTCATGCCATTCCTTGTTTTGCTATGTTAACTTCCTGTAGCATGTTGATTTCTTACTCTGAACATTGCTACCTGATGCTGTTTCTGCCATGTCCAGTAATTTCACTAAGTCTGTGAACCTGATATCTTTTGCACTTTTGCCATGCTTGTTTGAACCTACTGTGGTGTGATCTAGCCGTAGCTTAGTGTTCATCTTTTGTCAAGCATCTCCTGTAGATTACTGCCATATGCTTTGTTGCTATGTTGGAGTGCTGTAGCATAGTTTTTTGATGTATTCTAAGTGCTATCATGCTGTTAATCGCAGATTCGTGTCATTCTTGTTTTGCTTGCCATTTGCAAACCGTGCATCCGTTTCCGGTGATCTTTATATCGATTTCAACCGAAATCATCTCATCTTTTCAGTGGCATGCTTGGCTTGCCAAGTTACTTCCTTGTTCATCATTTTTTTCCGGAGCACGCATATGCATCGCATATCATATCTCGCATATCATACATGTTTTGCATCATGTTGCTTGTGCATTTCTCGTGATTGATTGTGGTTCCGTTGCTTGTGTTCTTGTTTTGGGTAGAGCCGGGAGACGAGTTCGTGAACGAGGAACCTGTTGAGTACGCTTACGAGGATCAAGCTTTCGACAACTCTGAGAACCTTGCAGGCAAGATGACCATACCCTCGAAATCACTTCTATCTATTGCCATGCTGCGCTACCTACCACTTGCTATATCATGCCTCCCATATTGCCATGTCATGCCTCTAACCATCCTTTCCTAGCAAACCGTTGTTTGGCTAAGTTACCGCTTTTGCTCAGCCCTTCTTATAGCGTTGCTAGTTGCAGGTGAAGTTGAAGTTGGTTCCATGCTGCATGGATATTTTGGAATATCATAATATCTCTTATTTAATTAATACATCTATATATATTTGGTAAAGGGGTGGAAGGCTCGGCCTTATGCCAGGTGTTTTGTTCCACTCTTGCCGCCTTAGTTTCCGTCATACCGGTATTATGTTCCTTGAGTTTGCGTTCCTTACGCGGTTGGGTGATTTATGGGACCCCCTTGACAGTTCGCCTTGAATAAAACTCCTCCAGCAAGGCCCAACCTTGGTTTTACCATTTGCCACCTAAGCCTTTTCCCTTGGGTTTTCGCGAGCCCGAGGGCCATCTTTATTTAAACCCCCGGGCCAGTGTTCCTCTGAGTGCTGGTCCAAACTAGAGCCCTTTGCAGCACCACCTCGGGGAAACTTGAGGCCTGGTTTTAGTTGTACGGACTGCTCATCCGGTGTGCCCTGAGAACGAGATATGTGCAGCTCCTATCAGGATTTGTCGACACATTCGGGCGGCTTTGCTGGTCTTGTTTTACCATTGTCGAAATGTCTTGTAAACCAGGATTCCGAGACTGATCGGGTCTTCCTGGGAGAAGGTTTATCCTTCGTTGACCGTGAGAGCTTATAATGGGCTAAGTTGGGACACCCCTGCAGGGTATTATCTTTCGAAAGCCGTGCCCGCGGTTATGAGGCAGATGGGAATTTGTTAATGTCCGGTTGTAGAGAACCTGTCACTTGACTTAATTAAAATACATCAACCGTGTGTGTAGCCGTGATGGTCTCTTCTCGGCGGAGTCCGGGAAGTGAACACGGTTTGAGTTTTGCATGAACGTAAGTAGTTTCAGGATCACTTCTTGATCATATTCTAGCTTCGCGACCATTGCATTGCTTCTCTTCTCGCTCTCATTTGCGTATGTTAGCCACCATATATACTTTGTGCCTGCTGCAGCTCCACCTCATTACACCATCCTTTCCTATAAGCTTAAATAGTCTTGATCTCGCGGGTGTGAGATTGCTGAGTCCTCGTGACTCACAGATTCTACCAAAACAGTTGCAGGTGCCGACGATGCCAGTGTAGACGACGCAACCGAGATCAAGTGGGAGTTCGATGAGGAACGTGGTCGTTACTATGTTTCTTTTCCTGATGATCAGTAGTGGAGCCCAGTTGGGACGATCAGGGATCTAGCATTTAGGGTTATCTTATTTTCATTTGGATCTTGACCGTAGTCGGTCTATGTGTGGATTTTGGATGATGTATGAATTATATTTATGTATTGTGTGAAGTGGCGATTGTAAGCCAACTCTCGTTATCCCATTCTTGTTCATTACATGGGATTGTGTGAAGATGACCCTTCTTGCGACAAAACCACAATGCGGTTATGCCTCTAAGTCGTGCCTCGACACGTGGGAGATATAGCCGCATCGTGGGCGTTACAGTTCTACTCATCACACTCCGATCAATCTATCGTAAGCAAGCAATTATAACCACACATAAGCAATCACTCACAGATACAAAAGAAAAGGCAAAGAAAGATTGCAAAAACTCCAGAAGAACCAAATCAAATGGTTTTGCAAGATCAGATCCTAATTTTGTTGGAAAACAATGTGGTGATGGCTCAAGATGATAGATTGCGTCTAGGGATTCAATTTGCAAGAGGAATTAATATGCATATTTCACTACTGCAGGATGCTGCTAACGCGACACTATGATCAGAGACCCTTCGATGAAACTGTGTGCGATGCAATAATCGCAAATGGTGGTGTAAAAAAACCGTCAAAAAGGTGCAAAATGTTTGAGATGGAGGATGCATCAAGCACGATTCAGCTTTTAGTTGCATGTGCGATGCAGGGCATACGGTTCAGTTCAATTAACTATTTGCGATGAGGAGGAACAAAAGAAACAGGTAGCCAGATGAAGGTGTGTGCGATATACAACATACGGTTCACTCGGATGAATTGTTTGTGATTAGGTAACACAAAAGAAACGGTCAGCCAGATCAAGGTGTGCGCGATATACGGCAGGCGGTTCACTCGGATGAACTGTTTGCGTTGAGACAAGAGAACAGAAATGGTTCAACTTAACAAGATGTGTGTGATACGCGGCAAACAGGTATGTAATCGGAAACGTGTACGAAGACCGATAACAACACAGACGATTACTGCTAACAAGCCGTGTGTGTTGTAAGCAAACGATTGCTGGTATACAATTGTGAGTGATTGATGAAAACATCACCGACGGGTTCCATTGTTTAGTCCGTGTGTGATGTGATTTTCTTTGTCCGCACAACATCTACGCTCTGTCTACAGAGCATCAACATATATACTTAAAAAGATAGCATTGCATAACCCAATTAAGCATACAATTACACAAGTGACTACACACATAACATTTCCACACACCAAAGTAAGCAATTACATGCATACTAAAGTAGGAGAAACGAGGATCTAATTATCTACTTATTGTTGCGACGACGCTTGGCATTGCTCTGCTTCCGGCTGGATGCTGGCCGTTTTGGGGAAGGAGGCACTTCCTCATGTCAATGATCCGCCTGTACATGTCGTAGCTCGTGTACGCCTCCTATGCCGCGTACACGACGTGAGCTTTGTTGAGTTTCTCCATCCAGGCCGAGTGTCGGTCACGCTTCTCCTTGTTGCACGAATCCTTCATGTCTCTGTAGTAGGGGTCGATGATGGCCTCGGCGAGGTGAACCAGTGAGTCCTTCTCATGCTCCTTGCTGCCCCAGATCTTGTATTGGCCCTGGATGTCGACAAGATTCTGGCAGGCGATGCCCGAATTCTTGAGCGCCTTTACATCGTTGGTGATGTCCACCGTAGCGAACATGTAGTGGGGGTTGTTGACAAACCTAGCGAAATGCTCGCAAGGCCTTGTGGCCAGGCAGTAGTGGTAGACGAGGGCGTGGTGGCGCATGCACATCTGGGCGACGACGACTTTCGGACGAGACCCGGCACGAGCGCGGGTGTACTCGAGGTCGAACCCGACCACCTTGTACTTCTCCTCGGCAAGCAACAACTCCATGATGTGGATGGAGTGCTCCACCCAGACCAAGTCGTTGGTGTACACCATCGAGAGGTCCATGAACCTTCTGTGGGTGTCCACCACGACACGCATGGTGAACTGCTGCTAGTCGTCGGCAGCTGCTCGGAGCGCCATTGGAGCCGCACATGATACCCTCTAAGAATTTCTCGTGGTGGGTGTGCGTCTTGCAATGGTGGGGCGCGATCAAATGGTTGGCCGCTGTAATAAATGGGGGCCGGCCGGCCTGTAATCGTCACGTCTTGTCACGGCGTTCGTAGCGGAGGATTCCAGTGCACGCTTGACAACACTGCACCGCACGCGTGAGCTCGAAGAGGCGCCAAATGTATCATCGGTGAGCCTGTTCCCGCGCTACCATATAGTTTACCGCGCAAGCTTCCCCGCCCGGCTAGTTTGGCCACGCGTCGGCTAGAAGAGGGATAAATCGTGGGCGTTTATTGGCAAAAAGCTTTGTAAAAATGAAGTGTGTGGAATGACTTCGGTCATAAGTTTACCCGTGGGTGATAAGGTCAAAGTTACACAGAAGGGTGATGATGGACACTCGAGTGCGATAATTAATTATGCGCTCTACAGGGCCCACGATGGAAGAAACCAACTGTGTGCAATAATGTCGAAGATCGCAGTCGAGTTAGCTATACAGATCGTGTTCTGTGAGATCGACAAGGTAAACAGATTCGAGAATGGTTAATAAAATCTAAGACCATTGCATATTAAGGTCAAAATAGTGCTACCAACATACGAGTCTCATACGATGCCATTTCAACGATTGTACCACAAAAGCTCGAAATATTACAAGGTTCAAATTCTAGAGTTATATGGCTCAAATTCGAAGATTACAAGGTTCAATTTGATATTAGAAATGAAATTCAGCTCACCAGGTGCAAACGCTCGCGCTGATCCGCTGAACATGGATATCAGAGAGGTTCAAACTAATATTACCACTTCTAAGTCTGGTTTCGAAACCTCACAATTTTTGCAAAGGGGTCAGCCACTGAGAAGTCGTGTATGGGGTTGACACGATGACTTCCGATTACTTTGTCATCTGAAGTTCCAAAATGAAATTCAGCATTTTTGGAGCCTATTATATTCTGCCGCAGGCGCCGGCGCTGGTCAACAAACCATTCATTTTTGCGAAGTAAATGTAGGGCAAACCTCATTTCCTTCAGCACCCTTGCTCTGAGAACAAAGAACTTGGCGAATATAATCTTCGGTAAGGTCCCTCGGTAGGAGTTCAAAGTAATTTCGGAGAGATGCAGATCTAGGCATTCGACGTGATTGTTATATTGTATCACATTATCCACCACTGGGCCTAATCTTATCTGCAAAATAAGAAAACGTGTTAGTGCCTACATGCAGTTTTGAACATTACTACATACCTATTTGGTTTGCGGGATTTGTAAAATGCACTAACATGCCATCTTCAATCTGACATGATTAACATGGGCATTTGATTACATTCTAGAAAAATGTAGCCTTCTTCACAGGAGGTTGGAGTGGATGAAAAGTTCCCTAAGAAAACTAGTACAGATGAATCCAAAGGAGAAATGCTTATTGATTGTAACCATATGGATCAAGCAACCAATATGGGGGGGGCATGTATGTACTGAAATCCTCCAAAAGAATCCTTCAGAAATCGTAGTACATTGTCATTATAAACATGGAAAAAGGTGTCACAAATTGAACTCCCTTATGGTTAACATTTAACATGAAAGGAACATCACCTCGATATATAGCTTCTCGAGGCACGGAAAGCATCTTAGGAAACTGACGACTTGCTCCAGGTTGGGGCCGATACATTCTAGTGCCAAGACCTTCACTGTGCGCAGTTTTGGGGTCAAGCTTGTCGGAATCATTTTCTGAATGACAGACGAACAAACATCTTCAAAATTAGAAATAATGTTAATTTGTAGAAGGAGAGGTAGAAGACGGCTGTTGTACCTGAACGGGTGTGGATCCAATAACAAGTTCGGAGTACTTGTCAGACGAGTAGCCCACCGCTGTCAATTTCAGCGCAGAAATGACATTGATTCTTATTGGAACTTCTTGGTCAACTACAAGTAATCTCTCAAGTGCAGGTGTGTCCTCAATGACCATACCGTGGTAAATATCTTGTGATGTCTTCCTGCCACACCAGCAACACACATAAATAGTCCAGAGAGTCATGGAGGTGATGTGGAAGGTACTCAACTCATTGATCGCCTGAAGATGAAGGTACTCGAGTGCAGTACAGCCACAGAGCAGGCGCTCCATGTCACCGTTTGAGAGGCAGACGGCGACGAGCTCGAGGTGCGTCAGTCATGGTAGAATAAGAGCGGGCGCGTCATTTAGGGGGGGGGTAATGGCAGTTCCTGAACTTAGCGACGCGTAGCATGGGCGCGAGGCGGAGTGCGGACGTTGGCAGCGACCGCATATGCCCATCATCAAAAGTGAGCTCCTCGAGCTGTTCTAGGGCGGGGGATCGGAACCAGTCGTCAAGCTTGGCTCGGTCCTTGCCGTTGCAACGGAACTTGCCCATTCTAAGGCCTCTGGTTGGGCCAAGGTGACTGCCGAGGATCTTGGAGAACGCATCCAAGCTTTTGTAATAGCCATGTCAGAGCTCGTGGGTGTCAATGAGGTCAAGAGGGTTGGAGTTCCATAGGGGGCGCCACCGTCGGGAAAGGACAGTTGTCCGCGCCCCATATTTGATTGGGAGGAGGGAGATGATGACTGTCAACATATCATCGGGGAGGCTGTTGATGAAGTCTAGGCCTGCTGGAGTCACTTACGGTTCTAGCTCGCCCCGCCTCTGCTTGTTGGCAGCCCCGTTCTCCACCTTTGGAGTCTCCTTGTCAGCGGCGCTTTCTGCAAGAAATGGGAGTACAGGGAATATTTAGTTAAAAATAGGGCAATAGAAAAGTGTATTGGTAACTAGAATTTATTAGGTATGAATATAGTAAGAAAAGGGAATAACAGTTGGTTGCTTAAATACTACACAATTCATTTGATATTGCTGAGTAAGTCAACATGCAGATAGTTGAAAAGAAAAGTTAGTTCGAACAAAGTCTGGACGGATGATATCGTCGGGGAAGTTACCATATATCTCATGACCAGGCCCTTTTATGTGCAGTGCAATTGTAGTGCCAGCTTTCAGTTCATAAAACTTAGAAATTTCTTTCCAAAAGCCAGTGCCAAAATAGGAGTCACCACGTTCATCAAGTCTTACAGTAGCAACGATTGTAAATCCATGGTTTATGTGCAGTATGACATCCCTGTAGTCTTGATTTATGTAAAGGGAAAGATTGTGCACTACATATTCTGTTGCATAGCAAGGGACGCGCTGCAGAAAATGGTAGGATTGTTAAAGAAAATATGGCAACATGAAAATATGGGCCCAAATTGAAAGAACTGTACAACAGTCAAAATCAAAGGACAAAAATTTATAATTAAACAGATAGGGTAAACATGATGTCATGGAAATATGATAGTAATCGAAAGAACAATACATCATTAATTTTCCTAATATAGAAAGAAGAGGGGGGAAATCCCCTTTGACGTATATGGTGCATGTGGCACCTTTTATCCAAATGTAGTAATATTTAGAATATGTTCAGGAAAGTAGGCCATGCCAGCCAATTTAGGGTGAGATTGAACATACCGCGTGCATCCTCAAGTCATCTGGTACGGTGAGATGGAATGTCGGGCGGAGGCCGCAAGGTCCTGATGTGTCTGCGCACTGTACACTCTATGAACGAAAGAAAACCCTCAAATCAGCTCGAATAAAAATGAATTCACGGCGATTTCAGCCTGGTGATTAAAGGAGGCAGATGAACTAGGATAAGAGATGAGATAATATCTCATTAAATTAGTTACCTTGTTGTCCATGAGAAAGAACCCTCAGTACGACAGATTCCCCAACCAAGCGGAGCTGGGTCGACCGCGAGCAGCGTCGAGAAAGTCGATGGCAATAGGCGGTGGCAAGCGGAAGTGGCGAAATGCGGTGGGCTTTGCCGGCAGCCTGGCGGTGGCGGCAGGTCTCGAATAAGTGTTTACCGCCGTGATAGGCGGTGCCATGACATAGACGCGGAGAAGCTTGTGCATGTGTGAATGGGGACCGGAGGGGATGGCGGGCAGGGTGAGGGTTTTTGTGACGTGGGGATGGTGAGGGTTTTCTTTTTTCTTTTTTGAATTGGGTGGTGAGGGTTTTCTGCCCCACAAAGAATTTTGGAGGCGACGGTTTGCTAGAGCCAACCGTGTGTGATTGACACAATAGGCAAAATGAAAGTCATTACACATGGTTCCAATTTTGGGAACCGTGTGTGATTGACGTACTACCTCCGTCCTGGTTTATTGGCCCCCTTTGTAATTTTTACCAAATTTTGACCAAATATTTAACTAAGAAATGTTTATGCATGTCACCAAAAATTATATCATTGAACACTATGCTCAAATACCAATCCAACAATATAATTTTTGCTGACATGCACTAACATTTTGGCAGTTAAACCTTTGGTCAAAATTTAACACAAATTACAAAGGGGACCAATAAACCAAGATGGAGGTAGATTCCATCAACCAAATTGGTTGCATCCATATCCCATGTTTAGACATAAGTAAACATAGATTAAACATACTCAGACATAGATAATAAGCGTACACGTACATAAGCATAGTTCAACCATAAGTACATAGTTCAACTGTCATTAAGCATACTCAGGCGTACATAGTTCGATCCATTCCACATCTCATCTCACATGCCGGCACAATCCTGAAGCTTCTCCAAGTACTCGGCGTACGCGTCGTGCGCCACCCTGCGAGAATACTTCTGCTTGAAGGAGCCAACGGCCCGTCCTCTTGCATGCGCCAGAACACTTAGATACACGTCATGAAGATTGTGGTTGCAAAATGGGCATCGATAGCCGCCGTTCCAGGTCCTAATTTGCCTGTTATGCATTCCTGCATAAAGCTCCCTCAGGATTTGCCTCTTGTACCTCCTCTGGCCATCTTCATCCTCGTTGTCCACATCGTTAGACAGCACCTATACAAATAGTAAAACAAATTTGGCATCAAATCAATTATTACATGCCGTGAAGTAGGATTAAGAATTTATGGCTATTTATTTATACATATCCAGAGATTATGGTTCAATTTTTAAGCATAGTCATCTATGTACAGACCAATCTTGAAGAAAATAATGGCACAAACATATGTAGGTCATTCAAAATCAATTGTCAAGTCCTGGCTAGGAATTATTAGCACGAACACTAACCCTAGTCGGATTACTAGCATAAATCATTTGTATCAATTGTCAAGTCCTGGCTAGGAATTATTAGCACAAACACTAACACTAGTCGGATTACTAGCATAAATCATTTGTATAGATGAAACAATTAATCACTTCTCACTTGTATCATTCAAACAATCAATACACTACACGGATCTAACGAAACTTACTCAGATTTCATGGATTGGGAGAACATAATCATAGGATTTCTATTCCAAAAAGGGGGAGGCAGGAGTAACCAGAGAAACCCTATGATCTATTTGACACATAAATGGGTATAGATGACAAACCAGCTGTCCATCGTCGTCGGAGTCGTCGCCGGAGTGGTCGCCGGGGTCGTCACCAGAGTCGGTATGGAACTCCTGAAGGAAATATGCCCTAGAGGCAATAATAAAGTTATTATTTATTTCCTTATATCATGATAAATGTTTATTATTCATGCTAGAATTGTATTAACCGGAAACTTGATACATGTGTGAATACATAGACAAACAGAGTGTCACTAGTATGCCTCTACTTGACCAGCTCGTTGATCAAAGATGGTTATGTTTCCTAGCCATAGACATGAGTTGTCATTTGATTAACGGGATCACATCATTAGGAGAATGATGTGATTGACTTGACCCATTTCGTTAGCTTAGCACTCGATCGTTTAGTATGTTGCTATTGCTTTCTTCATGACTAATACATGTTCCTATGACTATGAGATTATGCAACTCCCGTTTACCGGAGGAACACTTTGTGTGCTACCAAACGTCACAACGTAACTGGGTGATTATAAAGGTGCTCTACAGGTGTCTCCGAAGGTACTTGTTGGGTTGGCGTATTTCGAGATTAGGATTTGTCACTCCGATTGTCGGAGAGGTATCTCTGGGCCCACTCGGTAATGCACATCACTATAAGCCTTGCAAGCATTGCAACTAATGAGCTAGTTGCGGGATGATGTATTACAGAACGAGTAAAGAGACTTGCCGGTAACGAGATTGAACTAGGTATTGAGATACCGACGATCGAATCTCGGGCAAGTAACATACCGATGACAAAGGGAACAACGTATGTTGTTATGCGGTTTGACCGATAAAGATCTTCGTAGAATATGTGGGAGCCAATATGAGCATCCAGGTTCCGCTATTGGTTATTGACCGGAGACGTGTCTCGGTCATGTCTACATAGTTCTCGAACCCGTAGGGTCCGCACGCTTAAAGTTAGATGACGGTTATATTATGAGTTTATGTGTTTTGATGTACCGAAGGAGTTAGGAGTCCCGGATGAGATCAGGGACATGACGAGGAGTCTGGAAATGGCCGAGACGTAAAGATTGATATATTGGACGGCTATATTCGGACTTCGGAAAGGTTCCGAGTGATTCGGTTATTTATCGGAGTACCGGGGAGTTACGGGAATTCTCCGGGGAGAAGTATTGGGCCTTACTGGGCCATACGGGAATAGAGGAGAGAGGCCAAAAGGAAGGAGGCGCGCACCCCCCCTCTGGTCCGAATTGGACAAGGGGTGCAGCCCCCTTTTCCTTCTCCCTCTCCCCCTCTTTCCTTCTCTCCTACTCCAACAAGGAAAGGACGGTGGGAGTAGGACTCCCCCCTTGGCGCGCCCTCCTCCTAGGCCGGCCGCCTCCCCCCTTGCTCCTTTATATACGGGGGCAGGGGGCACCCCAAAGACACAACAATTGATCATTGATCTCTTAGCCGTGTGCGGTGCCCCCCTCCACCATATTCCACCTCGATAATATCGTAGCGGTGCTTAGGCGAAGTCCTGCGTCGGTAGAACATCATCATCGTCAGCACGCCGTCGTGCTGACGAAACTCTCCCTCAACAGTCGGCTGGATCGGAGTTCGAGGGACGTCATCGAGCTGAACGTGTGCTGAACTCGGAGCTGTCGTGCGTTCGGTACTTGATCGGTCGGATCGTGAAGACGTACGACTACAGCAACTGCGTTGTGTTAACGCTTCCGCTTTCGGTCTACGAGGGTACGTGGACAACACTCTCCCCTCTCGTTGCTATGCATCACCATGATCTTGCGGGTGCGTAGGAAATTTTTTGAAATTACTACGTTCCCCAATAGTGGCATCCGAGTCAGGTTTTATGCGTTGATGTTATATGCACGAGTAGAACACAAATGAGTTGTGGGCGATATAAGTCATACTGCTTACCAGCATGTCATACTTTGGTTTGGCGGTATTGTTGGATGAAGCGGCCCGGACCGACATTACGCTTACGTGAGACTGGTTCTTCCGACGTGCTTTGCACAGACGTGGCTGGCGGGTGTCAGTTTCTCCAACTTTAGTTGAACCGAGTGTGGCACGCCCGATCCTTGCGAAGGTTAAAACATCACCAACTTGACAAACTATCGTTGTGGTTTTGATGCGTAGGTAAGAACGGTTCTTGCTCAGCCCATAGCAGCCACGTAAAACTTGCAACAACAAAGTAGAGGACGACTAACTTTTTTTTGCAGGGCATGTTGTGATATGATATGGTCAAGGCATGATGCTATATTTTATTGTATGAGATGATCATGTTTTGTAACCGAGTTATCGGCAACTGGCAGGAGCCATATGGTTGTCGCTTTATTGTATGCAATCGCCATGGAATTGCTTTACTTTATCACTAAGCGGTAGCGATAGTCGTAGAAGAAATAGTTGGCGAGACGACAACGATGCTACGATGGAGATCAAGGTGTCGCACTGGTGACGATGGGGATCATGACGGTGCTTCGGAGATGGAGATCACAAGCACAAGATGATGATGGCCATATCATATCACTTATATTGATTGCATGTGATGTTTATCTTTTATGCATCTTATCTTGCTTTGATTGACGGTAGCATTATAAGATGATCTCTCACTAAATTCAAGATAAAAGTGTTCTCCCTGAGTATGCACCGTTGCCAAAGTTCGTCGTGCCCAGACACCACGTGATGATCGGGTGTGATAAGCTCTACGTCCATCTACAACGGGTGCAAGCCAGTTTTGCACACGCAGAATACTCAGGTTAAACTTGACGAGCCTAGCATATGCAGATATGGCCTTGGAACACTAAGACCGAAAGGTCGAGCGGGAATCATATAGTAGATATGATCAACATAGTGATGTTCACCATTGAAAACTACTCCATTTCACGTGATGATCGGTTATGGTTTAGTTGATTTGGATCACGTGATCACTTAGATGATTAGAGGGATGTCTATCTAAGTGGGAGTTCTTAAGTAATATGATTAATTGAACTTAAATTTATCATGAACTTAGTCCTGATAGTATTTTGCAAATTATGTTGTAGATCAATAGCTCGCATTGTTGCTTCTGTGTGTTTATTTTTGATATGTTTCTAGAGAAAAATTATGTTGAAAGATGTTAGTAGCAAAGATGCGGATTGGATCCGTGATCTGAGGATTATCCTCATTGCTACACAGAAGAATTATGTCCTTGATGCACCGCTAGGTGACACACCTATTGCAGGAGCCGATGCAGACGTTATGAACGTTTGGCTAGCTCAATATGATGACTACTTGATAGTTTAGTGCACCATGCTTAACGGCTTAGAATCGGGACTTCAAAGACGTTTTGAACGTCATGGACCATATGAGATGTTCCAGGAGTTGAAGTTAATATTTCAAGCAAATACCCGAGTTGAGAGATATGAAGTCTCCAACAAGTTCTATAGCTAAAAGATGGAGGAGAATAGCTCAAGCAGTGAGCATGTGCTCAGATTGTCTGGGTACTACAATCGCTTGAATCAAGTGGGAGTTAATCTTCCAGATAAAATAGTGATTGACAGAATTCTCTAGTCACCATCACCAAGTTAGTAGAACTTCGTGATGAACTATAGTATGCAAGGGATGACGAAACTAATTCCCGAGCTCTTCGTGATGCTGAAATCGACGAAGGTAGAAATCAAGAAAAACATCAAGTGTTGATGGTTGACGAGACCACTAGTTTCAAGAAAAGGGCAAAGGGAAGAAGGGGAACTTCAAGAAGAACGGCAAGCAAGTTGCTGCTCAAGTGAAGAAGCCTAAGTCTGGTCCTAAGCTTGAGACTAAGTGCTTCTATTGCAAAGGGACTGGTCACTGGAAGCGGAACTACCCAAAGTATTTGGTGGATAAGAAGGATGGCAAAGTGAACAAAGGTATATTGGATATACATGTTATTGATGTGTACTTTACTAGTATTTATAGCAACCCCTCGGCATTTAATACTGGTTCAGTTGCTAAGATTAGTAACTCGAAACGGGAGTTGCAGAATAAACAAAGACTAGTAAAAGGCGAGGTGACGATGTGTGTTGGAAGTAGTTCCAAGATTGATATGATCATCATCGCACACTCCCTATACTTTCGGGATTAGTGTTGAAACTAAATAAGTGTTATTTGGTGTTTGCGTTGAGCATGAATATGATTTGATCATGTTTGTTGCAATACGGTTATTCATTTAAATTAGAGAATAATTGTTGTTCTGTTTACATGAATAAAACCTTCTATGGTCATACACCCAATAAAATGGTTTGTTGGATCTCGATCGTAGTGATACACATATTCATAATAATGAAGCCAAAAGATGCAAAGTTAATAATGATAGTGCAACTTATTTGTGGCACTGCCGTTTAGGTCATATTGGTGTAAAGCGCATGAAGAAACTCCATACTGATGGGATTTTGGAATCACTTGATTATGAATCACTTGATGCTTGCGAACCGTGCCTCATGGGCAAGATGACTAAAACACCGTTCTCCGAAACTATGGAGAGAGCAACAGATTTGTTGGAAATCATACATACAGATGTATGTGGTCCGATGAATATTGAGGCTCATAGCAGGTATCATTATTTTCTGACCTTCACAGATGATTTGAGCAGATATGGGTATATCTACTTAACGAAACAGAAGTCTGAAACATTTGAAAAGTTCATATAATTTCAGAGTGAAGTGGAAAATCATCGTAACAAGAAAATAAAGTTTCTACGATCTGATCATGGAGAAGAGTATTTGAGTTACGAGTTTGGCCTTCAGTTAAAACAATGTGAAATAGTTTCACTACTCACGCCACCTGGAACACCACAGTGTAATGGTGTGTCCGAACATCGTAACCGTACTTTATTAGATATGGTGCGATATATGATGTCTCTTACCGATCTACCACTATCGTTTTGGGGTTATGTGTTAGAGACAGCTACATTCACGTTAAATAGGGTACCATCTAAATCCGTTGAGACGACATCTTATGAACTGTGGTTTGGCAAGAACCAAAGTCGTCGTTTCTTAAAGTTTGGGGTTGCGATGCTTATGTGAAGAAGTTTCATCCTGATAAGCTCAAACCCAAATCGGAGAGATGTGTCTTCATAGGATACCCAAAGGAGATAGTTGGGTACACCTTCTATCACAGATCTGAAGGCAAGACATTCGTTGCTAGGAATGGATCCTTTCTAGAGAAGGAGTTTCTCTCGAAAGAAGTGAGTGGGAGGAAAGTAGAACTTGATGAGGTAATTGTACCTGCTCCCTTATTGGAAAGTAGTTCATCGCAGAAACCAGTTTCTGTGACGCCTATACCAATTAGTGAGGAAGTTAATGATGATCATGGAACTTCAGATCACGTTATTACTGAACCTCGTAGGTCAACCAGAGTAAGATCCGCACTAGAGTGGTACGGTAATCCTGTTCTGGAGGTTATGTTACTAGACCATGACGAACCTACGAACTATGAAGAAGCGATGGTGAGCCCAGATTCCGCAAAATGGCTTGAGGCCATGAAATCTGAGATGAGATCCATGTATGAGAACAAAGTATGGACTTTGATTGACTTGCCCAATGATCGGCGATCCATTGAGATTAAATGGATCTTCAAAAGGAAGACGGACGTTGATAGTAGTGTTACTATCTACAAAGCTAGAATTGTCGCAAAAGATTTTCGGCAAGTTTAAGGTGTTGACTACGATGAGAGTTTCTCACTCGTATCTATGCTTAAGTCTGTCCGAATCATGTTAGCAATTGCCGCATTTTATGAAATCTGGCAAATGGATAAACAAAACTGCATTCCTTAATGGATTTATTAAAGAAGAGTTGTATATGATGCAAACAGAAGGTTTTGTCAATCCTAAAGGTGCTAACAAAATATGCAAGCTCCAGCGGTCCATCTATGGACTGGTGCAAGCATGTCGGAGTTGGAATATACGCTTTGATAAGTTGATCAAAGGATATAGTTTTATACAGACTTGCGGTGAAGCCTGTATTTACAAGAAAGTGAGTGGGAGCACTACAACATTTTTGATAAGTATATGTGAATGACATATTGTTGATCGAAAATAATGTAGAATTATTCTGCAAAGCATAAAGGAGTGTTTGAAAGGAGTTTTTCAAAGAAAGACCTCGATGAAGCTGCTTACATATTGAGCATCAAGATCTATAGAGATAGATCAAGATGCTTGATAAGTTTTTTCATTGAGTACATACCTTAACAAGATTTTGAAGTGGTTCAAAATGAAACAGTCAAAGAAAGAGTTTCTTGCTTGTGTTACAAGGTGCGAAATTGAGTAAGACTCAAAGCCCGACCACGGGAGAAGATAGAAAAAGAATGAAAGTCATTCCCTATGCCTCGGCCATAGGTTCTATAAAGTATGCCATGCTGTGTACCAGATCTATTGTATACCCTACACTGATTTTAGCAAGGGAGTACAATAGTGATCTAGGAGTAGATCATTGGACAGCGGTCAAAATTATCCTTAGTGGAATAAGGATATGTTTCTCGATTATGGAAGTGACAAAAGGTTCGTCGTAAAGGGTTACGTCGATGCAAGTTTTGACACTAATCTAGATGACTCTAAGTCTCGGTCTAGATACATATTGAAAGTGGGAGCAATTAGCTAGAGTAGCTCCGTGCAGAGCATTGTAGACATAGAAATTTGCAAAATACTTACGGATCTGAATGTGACAGACCCGTTGACTAAAATTATCTCACAAGCAAAACATGATCACACCTTAGTACTCTTTGGGTGTTAATCACATAGCGATGTGAACTAGATTACTGACTCTAGTAAACCCTTTGGGTGTTGGTCACATGACGATGTGAACTATGGGTGTTAATCACATGGTGATGTGAACTATTGATGTTAAATCACATGGCGATGTGAACTAGATTATTGACTCTAGTGCAAGTGGGAGACTGAAGGAAATATGCCCTAGAGGCAATAATAAAGTTATTATTTATTTCCTTATATCATGATAAATGTTTATTATTCATGCTAGAATTGTATTAACCGGAAACTTGATACATGTGTGAATACATAGACAAACAGAGTGTCACTAGTATGCCTCTACTTGACTAGCTCGTTGATCAAAGATGGTTATGTTTCCTAGCCATAGACATGAGTTGTCATTTGATTAACGGGATCACATCATTAGGAGAATGATGTGATTGACTTGACCCATTTCGTTAGCTTAGCACTCGATCGTTTAGTATGTTGCTATTGCTTTCTTCATGACTTATACATGTTCCTATGACTATGAGATTATGCAACTCCCGTTTACCGGAGGAACACTTTGTGTGCTACCAAGCGTCACAACATAACTGGGTGATTATAAAGGTGCTCTACAGGTGCCTCCGAAGGTACTTGTTGGGTTGGCGTATTTCGAGATTAGGATTTGTCACTCCAATTGTCGGAGAGGTATCTCTGGGCCCACTCGGTAATGCACATCACTATAAGCCTTGCAAGCATTGCAACTAATGAGCTAGTTGCGGGATGATGTATTACGGAACGAGTAAAGAGACTTGCCGGTAACGAGATTGAACTAGGTATTGAGATACCGACGATCGAATCTCGGGCAAGTAACATACCGATGACAAAGGAAACAACGTATGTTGTTATGCGGTTTGACCGATAAAGATCTGCATAGAATATGTGGGAGCCAATATGAGCATCCAGGTTCCACTATTGGTTATTGACCGGAGACGTTTCTCGGTCATGTCTACATAGTTCTCGAACCCGTAGGGTCCGCACGCTTAAAGTTAGATGACGGTTATATTATGATTTTATGTGTTTTGATGTACCGAAGGAGTTCGGAGTCCCGGATGAGATCAGGGACATGACGAGGAGTCTCAAATGGCCGAGACGTAAAGATCGATATATTGGACGACTATATTCGGACTTCGGAAAGGTTCCGAGTGATTCGGTTATTTATCGGAGTACCGGAGAGTTACAGGAATTCGCCGGGGAGAAGTATTGGCCTTATTGGGCCATACGGGAATAGAGGAGAGAGGCCAAAAGGAAGGAGGCGCGCACCCCCCTGGTCCGAATTGGACAAGGGGTGCAGCCCCCTTTTCCTTCTCCCTCTCCCCCTCTTTCCTTCTCTCCTACTCCAACAAGGAAAGGAGGAGTCCTACTCCCGGTGGGAGTAGGACTCCCCCCTTGGCGCGCCCTCCTCCTAGGCCGGCCGCCTCCCCCCTTGCTCCTTTATATACGGGGGCAGGGGGACACCCCAAAGACACAACAATTGATCATTGATCTCTTAGCCGTGTGCGGTGCCCCCCTCCACCATATTACACCTCGATAATATCGTAGCGGTGCTTAGGCGAAGCCCTGCGTCGGTAGAACATCATCATCGTCACCACGCCGTCGTGCTGACGAAACTCTCCCTCAACACTCGGCTGGATCGGAGTTCGAGGGACGTCATCGAGCTAAACGTGTGATGTACTCGTAGGTGTCGTGCGTTCGGTACTTGATCGGTCGGATCGTGAAGACGTACGACTACATCAACCGCGTTGTGTTAACGCTTCCGCTTTCGGTCTACGAGGGTACATGGACAACACTCTCCCCTCTCGTTGCTATGCATCACCATGATCTTGCGTGTGCGTAGGAATTTTTTTGAAATTACTACGTTCCCCAACAACTCCGCCTCCGGCTGTGGAAGCTCGACGACGTCAGGGTGCAGAACTCGCCGGCGGTGACGGCAACCTCTGTCTCCATCTCCACGCCGTGCTCCGGTGCTTTAGCAGCCCCGGCGTCACCACTCCCTCCGATGGGGCGCGCCAGCGGCATCCTCATACACTGACGGCTTTGAGGACTGAGAGCGGCGTCGAGTATGCAAGCAGAGAGAGAGGATTGTGTGTGTGGCGAGAATGGGGGTGTGGCCGCTCGGGCGCACCATTAATATGGAGTAGTGGGAGTTGTGGGAGAGAGGTGGGCGATGGTCAAACCGATGGCTCGCCTCCCGATGAGCCTGCGCACCGGACTGCTGGCATGCCTACCAAAGTTTCACACAGCTACTCGCACGCCTCCCGATGACACTGCGTAGCGAGCACGCCTCCGTCAATTCACACACCTGCACGCATGCCTCCCAGTCTGCCTGCGCGGCGGACTGCTCGCATGCATCCCGTCAACTAACGCCTGCTCACACAGCACACGGTCGCGCGGCGACACGTATATTGTTTTTCTATATGGATTATTAATGCTGCCGCTTTATTGCTTAACCGAAGCATGGCACGTATCCATTGTTGGTCTAATGCTCACGACTCGAATAAATAATCCGTTTGGGATATTGGTTCCCAATTATTAATAATCTCTCGTTTGTAATAAGATAAAGATTACATCAAAACTGGTCTCAAATTTGACAAAAAAAGTACAATGCCACTTTCTTTAGTGTCCATATGACAACACGATAAGTTTCATGAACTTCAAATAAGTTTTGGATGTACTAGAATTTAAAAATCAAGATTCTCAATGTTTGAAATTTTTTGCACGGGGAGTAAACATACACCCAGTGAGACACATGTGCTTTTGCAATCCATTTAGGTGCACTGTCACGTGTTCATGTAGCTCAAATTTGATTTTTGCACACTATACCCGTAGAAAATCAATCAATTAATGTACTAAAATGTCTTAATGATCTCTGTGATTTTTTTGAAATTAAAACGTCCCTCCTTTGGTAACATATGTTCACCGCGGGATAATTAATTTAACATGCATCGTAGTTGCGGTGGATTCGCGGTATGTGTGTGGGTGTGTGCGTCTGGGGGTGGCGGGTGGCTCGTAGTGCACTACGAGTTGTGAGCCACTGTGTGGGTTGGCCGTTTTGTTAGGCAGGCCGGTGCCACATTAGAGTCGTGAAATCGTTATTTAAAACATTACACAGCCCTTTCATACATACATGTTTTGGCCACATGCAGTCGATGGTTGTCCTACACGACACTCGATACTTGCATGTGACACTTTTTGTGGGCCTGCGAGGTCGTCGTCCATCACTTTCACGAACAGCCGGCGGTGAGGTTAATTTGACCAGCAAGGTAGAATGTTTTTTGTTTGTGTTATGGTGGTATATAGTACGCATCGAAGAGGTGGGAGGGGACTAGCATATATACTATACGTACGCGTCCGTGAACAAGTACACCTCACTCAGTGTCGGGACTTTTCGGTTTCCGAGGCACGTGCCACATCAAAATTGTGAAATTGGCTATTCAAACATCACACAACACCTCTTTGGGCCACATGCATGCACGCGGTGGTTATCCTAGCTAGGACACTCACGTGTGACGCTTCCATCTGTGGCCCCACGAGGCCATCGTCGATGCATGCATGCATCACTTTGACCTACATTGGGAGAGGTTAATTAATTTCACCATCGATGAGGATTCTTTTGGGTTGTACATATTACGGCAGGAGCATATAGTATGCCGTGAAGAGGGGGGAAGGGGACATCATATGTAGTACACTTCATGAACCTCGCTCTGTGTGGGTGCATGGTTTACGGTTTTTGAGGCATGTGGCACATCAAAGTTGTGCATTTTGGGTATTCAACATATATATGTTTGGCCCACATGCAAAGCGGTGGTGGTTGTCCTCTCGCACCCACTTAAGCGGTTATCAGCGATATCAATGCTTTCCATCTGTGGGCCCGCTTGGTCCATCACTACTTTTTGCCTGACAACAAGAGAGGTTAATTTGACTTAGGAGGTGATTATTATTTTTGCTTGTAATACGGTATATATATAGGTCATGCTCTAGGATGACATGCATGATACAGTTTGAGCACACACACATGCATGTGTACGCATGAATCCCTCCCATCGAGTCGAAGTGGCTAGTACAACGACACGTCATGAACCGATCTCGCTCTGTGTGGGGAGCTAGTGTACGATTTTTGACGCACGCGCCACATTAATGTTGTGAAATGGTATTCAAACATGCATGCACACATCACCTCCATACATATGCATGTAGTGGTTGCCTTCGAACGGTACACTCCCTCGCGTGGTTATCAGTGACAAGACTATATATTCGTGGGCCCACGTGGACATCCATGATCACCTTGACCAACAACAAGATAGGTTACCATGGCAGATTCTTCATTTGGTTCGTGTTATCGTAGTATAGGTCATGGTGAGATTCGGACCTAATTAATTTTGAGCGCATATACTATGCACGCATGCATGCATGAATCCCCGTCGTTGGCTTGAAGTGTGGTGTAACATACATATGCATCGTCAACCTAACCCTCACTCAGTGTGGGGATTTCTAGTTCGAAATCATGGTGCCACATCGAAGTTGTTCCATTGTTACTCAAAAACACACCTCTCCATACATATGTTTGGGCCACACGCATACAGTGGTTGTCTTCGGAGACTAGCTACTTGCATGATTATTGGCGAGCTAGCCCATCTCCGGGGTCGCATGGACGACCATCACTTTGACCAACAACAAGAGAGAGGTTTTACGACCAAGGTGGATTATTCTTGGTCCGTTTTACGATCCATCTTGGTGAGATATGCCTCTTTGGCCCGCCGACTGAAAGTGTGTGGGGGGGCTGCTACCTCGTACTTTGCTAGGTGAACCTCGGTTGAGGGGGCATGCATTCATAGCTTAGGATTCCCTTCGTGGCGACACGAGGGGGGCCTGCTAGCTACTTCGCACTTTGCTAGGTGAACCTCGGTAGGGGGGCATGCATTCATAGCTTAGGATTTCCTTCCTGCCGACACGGGGGAGGGGGCTGCTAGCTACCTCACACTTTGCTAGGGTGAACCTCGGTTGGGGGGCATGCATTCATAGCTTAGGATTCCCTTCATGCCGACATGAGGGAGGGGGGTGCTAGCTAGTTCGCACTTTGCTAGGTGAACCTCGGTTGGGGGGCATGCATTCATAGCTTAGGATTCCCTTCGTGCCGACGCGAGGGAGGAGGGGGGCTGCTAGCTACTTCACACTTTGGTAGGTAAACCTCGGTTGGGGGGAGGGGGCATGCATTCATAGCTTAGGATTCCCTTCGTGCCGACACGAGGCGGGGGTGGGGGCAAGCAATACCATGCGCTTTGCAAGATAGGTGCCATATCGAAGTTGCATTTGGTATTCGAAAATCAAACCACCCATTTCATACATAAATTCGGTCCACATGCAAGTGTGTTCGTGTTCTGACCCTCTCCCGCGTCATTTTTCGCCAAATTTATGAACATTAGACAAGTTGGATGACGCAACAAACACTGCTCACTCAACTAACCGTGTGCCACGCCGGTGCCCCTGTCACGCACACATCTGCACAGTACATTGGGCTCCACGAGGCTCCCCCTCTCAAAAATATCTGCCCGCCTCGAGGGTTTTTCTGTTTCATAACACACGGTTGTTATCTTCAGACTGTGTGCGGTGTTTCTTGTTCCCAATCCCGCCTGCATCCCTAGTAAATATCTACTCACCTCGAGGGTTTTTCTGTTTCATAACACACGGTTGTTATCTCCGGGCCGTGTGCGATGTTTCTTGTTCCCAATCCCGCCTGCATCCGTAGAAAATATATGCCCGCCTCGAGGATTCTTCTGTTTCATAACACACAGTTGTTATCTCCGGACCGTGTGCGGTGCACCATCATCAAAATTTTCAATAGCCCCGGCATTTCACTCCTGCGTTTGACTCCCGTGTAGTAAAATTTTCAGTACCCGTGTCATTTCCTCAAACACCCCCCGCCCCCCTCCACACACACACACACACACACACACACACAGCAAAACCTCCTCGGGCGTGCGCACACACACACCCCCGCCCTCGCTCGAAACCCTAGCAAGGTCCCCGCCGCCACCGCAAGGCCTCCATTGTCAACATCTGCTGGTTTGCCCGTGCAGCTTACCCACCGATCTCCATACCCAGGTCGCCCTGAGTTTCTTAGATGACGCCTGCCAAATGCCCCCTTTCCCACAGATCCCCATCCCCCACTCCAGAGCATCATAGCCTAAGCCCGGCTACGCTTCCCGTGGAGCTCGAGGAGCAACTGGCCCAAAAGAGGTGTATCGCAGTCTCTTCGCCCGACGTCGCCGAGGAAGCTGACGACCATTACTGGCGGCAGCCACCCAAGTAGCGGGCTAGAGTATGTAGGCATGTCTTGGCCGCCGGCTAAGACATCGAGGTCATCAACAGCGACGGCCTGAGGCGGGCTATGTCACAGGTTAAGTGGCCCACCCCCAACCCCTCGGGTTCAACCGCCGTCGATCTCATCCATGGCCCCGTCGCTGATCTCCCCTGGCTCGCTGTCAACAATTTGCCATCCTACATTGCCATCGAGCCTCTTTTGTCATTTCTGAAGGACATGTTCTGCAATGCTGGCTTGGGATCCACAGCTTCCAAGTCAGACCTCATCGACGGCGACCACGAGGAGGGCACCCTCTCTGGCTCTTCCAAGGGGAAAGAGCCCATCTGCTCTTCCAAGGGGAAAGCGCCCGTCTACGACATCAGGGAGGGCACCCTACAGCCGTGCTTTTCCAAGGGGAAGGAGCCCATCTGCGACAACATGGAGCGCATCCAGGGTCCGTGCTCTTCCCACGGGAACGAGCCCATCTGTGACAAGTGAGGAAACCCATGATTTGTTTTGTCGTGCCTCTTCACAGGGGGAAACCCATGATTTGTTTTGTCGAGTCCCTTTTGTAGTGTAGTGAGAATATGTCCAGTTTTAATTGCTATATCTGGTTGTTTGCAGTATGCCTTGTTTATTTCAGTTGTTCACAATGTGATGCTCTATATGTGCAATTATTTACTATGCAGTACATTTCATCAATCCAGTGTTAAACATACCGATAGGAATGCATATATTTGCTTGCTGTTATGCCTGTTATAGCTAGCATATGCCTCTTTTAAACTTTTTTGATTGTTCGGTTGTTTGTAGTTAGCATATGTCCAGTTTCAATTGCTATCTTTGGTTGTTCGTAGTATGCCTTGTGTCGTGGAATTGTCGCGGCAGATGTCCTAGCAGAAGGACTTAGTCGTGGATCCATCGCAACTAGGTTAGCTTAAAGGGGTTAAACGAGACAAAGGACGCATGGAGTTTATACTGGTTCGGCCCCTTGCGGTGAAGGTAAAGGCCTAATCCAGTTTGAGGTGGTATTTCTTAGGTTTTGATTACCAGGGAGCGAATATGCTTGACCTAGCTTTCGATCTCTTCTTTCTTGCCCTAAACTGCCGCTGGGTCGTCCCTTTATATGCACAGGTTGACACCCAGCGGCTCACGGAGTCCCGGCCGGCTCATAGACAACGTGTCCGGCTCGGTGAATAATTACACTTGCCTTACAATACAAGTCATACATATATGGCGGTTTACACGTATGGGCCTTAAGTCGCGTGTGGGCTTCGGGCCCTTAGCAAGTCTGCTTCTTGAACCGCCATCTTCAACATCTTCATGGGCTTTGTATTGATGAACCGCCATTGGTATAACCCGACCCCTCCTGGGCGGGTCATACCCAATAGTTATATCCCCAACATTAGGCCCCAGGTTGATGTGAACTTGTTCATATCAATCTTCAATACTTAGAAACAATCCTTCCTCATATACTCTTGCGAGATCTTGTAACCCGCCCTGACATCATGTCCTGGGATTGTGGTAACCCGCCGTGACGTCATCTCCTGGGATTGTGGTAACCCGCCGTGACGTCACCTGTCATTAATATTACACAAAGCTCAAATATTAATAAATCTTCTCTTTAATGATTCTCCAAAAATCAAGGTGTCTGCGCCATAGCATATCCATTTTTTAACCTCCTCGATTCTTGCGCATGCCACTTATCCTTTCGACATTATAAATAGGGCCAGGGGTCCCTTTCACTTCCCCCCTTACCTCTTCGTCTCTGTCTTCCTCCTCACGTCGTCTCAGCACCCGAGCTCCGCCGCCGCCATCGTCCTTCGCCATTGCCTCGACAACGGCCGCTGCATCGACCTGATTTGACCAGAACTCGTCCACGCGCCTCCGCTGTTCAACAGCTCTGGTGAGTTCTCTTCCTTCCTTTCCCCATAGATCCCATTACGGTTTCCTATGAATTCATTGGAGTTCATCTTCGTTCTTTTCTGTAGCTTGCTCTTTTTGATTTGAACTTGGTACCTCTCCTGCGCGGTGGTAGTCGTAGCACTCATTTTTGCTATTAGGGTATCTTCTTTGGCATAAGAAACCCGATATGGACATATGAACTGCTCAAGCACCACAATTTAGGTCTAGATATTTTCCATTATCTGACGTGCTGTAGATCCAAAATCATAGCATCAATCTGCGAAACCTGTTTTTCCACACTTAGCAATTTTTCCTTTCTCAAATCTGTACTTTAATAATTGTGGGGGCAGCTTAACTAAAAAAAGTAACCCGCCAGGTATCATTAGTCCCCTCTTAAGCCGCCAATAGCTCGTCTTTATAACTTCAATGTCAATCTCTGGTTTGCTTTTTAAACCATCAGCCGGCTTAACCATATAATCTTGAACCGACATAATCCTTCTTTCTGATCATCAAAAAGAAATGGCAAAGACGTACACTTCCTGCAATTGGGTCAATTCCCGGGTTACTGAAGAAGATCTGAACAATCATGTAGCAACTGGTGCCTTAGCCAAGAGCGAGGTCATCCATTGGAGGGCCCCTGGTGAAGAAAATCCTCCAACACCCAAGGACGGAGAAGTGATTGTCTTTACTGACCACCTGAGTCGGGGGTTCAGCCCACCCGGCTCAAAGTTTTTCCGCGATGTGCTTCATTTCTTCCAGCTTCACCCTCAAGATATCGGACCCAACTCCGTGTCCACCATTTGCAATTTCCAAGTGTTCTGTGAAGCTTATCTTCAAGAGGAACCCACAATTGATTTATTCAGAGAATTGTACTATTTAAACCGTCAACAGAGTTTACTGACGGGCCCAGCCAAGATCTCGGTGGAGTCTCAATTCAAAAGAGGAAAGAAGTCGGCTTTCCCCATGCTAAGCCGCATAGTCACCCCAAAGACTGGAACCAAACTTGGTTCTATTGTCAAGATACATCTCCAGATGGTGAAAATCCTTTACCGGGTTACCGTGATCACCGACTTAGCAACACACATCCACTCCCCTCACGACTCAATGCGAAGGAACGGGCCAAATATGCACTAGCATTTTCAAAGCTCAGAGCCTTTATGGCCAACGGCTTAACCGGCGTCGACTTTGTCCGGTGTTGGATATCTTGGAGTATCTTGCCATTAAGTCGTCGCCCTGCTTAATGTGCGAATACACTGGTGACGTAAACGATCCCCAGCGCCACTGTGACATTCAACTGTCTGATGCGGAAATTACTGAAGCCACCAAGAAATTGCTAAACAAACCTTTAAAGGAATGCAGCAAAACGGGACTTAGTCATTTCTGCACTTTCAACAAGCTGCCAGCCGTAAGAGTTGCACACCTTCTACTTAATCCATATTTTCAATAATTATGCCCACTTAAGATTGTTTTTTTCAACTTTAACAGGCCGATTCCCCATTTTGGAAGAAGAAAACGCAAGATAAACCGGCTAAACCGGCTCGTACCAAAACCAAGGCCACCAAGAAGCCTGCCAAGAAGAAAACCACTGATTCCACCGGCTTAACATTGATGATGACGACGATGATAATGAGTCAGAGGTGGATCTTGACTCTCTTAGCTCCTTTTTTTATGCATCTCATTGACAATGATTGTTATCAGGACGACACGAAGGCCAGCCATGCAGGTGACACAGAGGTAATTATTCTTTCCTCCGGCTCAGAACCTTTGCCAACACAGAAAACCCGACAAGCAAACCGGAAAGTAAGGTTTTCTCACCCTCCATCTCACTTGGATCCCAACTTTCTTTTGAAGAAACAGCAACACGAAGCTCGCCGCACCACCCGGCATAGTGGCAACATGATTACTTCCTCCGTCTTACCAAACACACCGCTTCGTAAACGCCGCCCAGAGGTCTTACATATTTCTGACATACTTTACCCCAAGGCGGGTCATTTCCGACAACCTCTTAACCCATCTGATTCAAATTATCATGGGACCTCTCATTCCTCCTCTGGCGAGTCCACAGGAATGCAAATCCCATCTTTCAAAACTGTACCTGGGTAAGGATATATTTTAATCATTCACACCTTATGCTTGATCATTATACTGACCTTTTTACACTTCTTATTTTCAGGGGCCAAGCCAAACCCAGCAAGAAAGCAAAGCTAAATAAGCCAGCCAGTGATTTCAATCCGTCTGAGCCGGATGTACAACAACCGACATCTTCCCATCCAAATGCAGAAGCCACCATTGATGATTCGCGACCAGAAGACCAGAATGTTGATATTGCCAGATGAATGTTAACCCGTCCATCACCGATCCACCAAGCCCCATCCAGACAACCAGTCCTGTTAAACCAGCAGAAGAGAAAGACGATGATGTTACCATCACTGGGCATGGTTTCACAACTCCGGGTCATCCTACTGTCTTATCCAGGCACAGCGCCAAAGAAGAAATTTCTGCTGAGGATAAAGGCTAGTGGAAGGTAGACTTAGAGAGCTACACCCAGTTCAGCGCCCAAGACATCCACTCTGGCTATTTGAACCGTTTATACACCAGCCATGATTTTGAAGCCGGCTTAGTAAACTTGATGAAGGAACGCTATGAGGTAAACACTGCAACTTCTTTCCATATGAATATACTTCCATTAGCCGCCAAGTTTATTGTACATGATAGAATGAATGTGCTGTAAACTTCAATAGTTGCATTGATCAAATCCAGTAGCCCCCAAGGGCCGTTTTATGCTTTTAATATGAACCGGGACTTATAATAACAGTACTTCAACTCTGCATGTGTAGCCCCCAAGGGCCGGCTTAATAGGTATGCTAAGCCGGGACTTTAAGTAGCAAGAATCAACGTTGCATCCGTAGCCCCCAAGTGTCGGCTTAATCAGTGATGAATAAGTCGGGACTAATCATCTTGTTGAAAATCAACAACCCAATATGTAGTTTTTACAAACCATAACTTTACTGATACATGTTCTCAGAGTGTTAAGTTGGGATCAGACATGCGCATCCGGCTTAAGGCTGTCTATACTCTTGTAGAGCAGTTATATACTGGTGCCCAACGAACCATCGCTGCTACGCTACACAAGAAATCTCCTTCAACACTTATCAAAGATACACTGAAGCAATTATCCGTGCTGCCCAAAAGAATTAATGACTTAAAACGAGGAGCTGCCAGAGCTGTCGCCTTAACTGCCTTAAGCCGGGCAAAGGCATGGCAAGCCTATCTTGACCCGGAAGATTTGGCCAACGGCTGCCCCAGTGTCAAAGAAGACGGATCTGACTTTAGTGCTGACGATTTTGCAGAAATAGTAAGAGCCATGCGTCCTTTAGCAAGCAAGCTGGCTGACGAAACCAGTCTATCCACATACCAGGTGTCTTATGACGCTGACAACAAGAAAGTTAGTGTGCCGGTTCACCAGCCAACAGATCTCATCCCGCCGATTCGTAAGCACACCTTCGCTCCTGACATTGATCCATCAAACCTTATTGATGACAAAGCTGTATTTAGAGCATTGACCGGTATCAACTGGGCTACACCTGACTTCCAGCTGGTGGATAACCAAGGAGCTGAAGATGAAGAAGAGGCATAGGACGACCCGGAGGCTTCAACCCGCCCATAGTCATGAGCCAGTTTATTGAGCGTAATACTTTGCTGCACTGATATCGTCAAAACACTTATGCTTGTTGGGCCATCAGATGCCGTGTAATAGATTAGTTAAACTTTGACTTGTCGTGCCATCGAGCACGTTTTGTTTTGCATAACACTACCGATCCACCAATTGAAGATCTGTCACTTATGCTTATAATACTATCAATTTGAGTCTGTTCCTGCATACAAACAGATCACAAGTGTCCTGGCGGTTTACCGCAGGACGGGTCATAATACCCTATATATATAACCACTGGTGACTAAAACAGTTCATAACCAGGGCCAATTTAATCATAGCCATATATAATCATAACAAAAAATATCATACCTGTGATATTTGATCACACTGCCGGCTTATCATACCAGTGCAGTGAGGGTGACGACCCAAAAATTGAACGCATAACGCCCTGTTCAATTATCATATACTGCCGGCTTACAACGTCGTATGCAGCAAGGGGTAATATCCCAAAAATTAGAGCACAGCGCTTCCAAGTATATAATATCATCATACACTGGAGACTTATAGTACAAAGCCAGGCCGGGTTTTACCGGATAATTTCTCATCATACACTGGCGACTTATAGTCCAAAGCCAGGCCGGGTTAACAAACACCGGATAATTTCATATATGAACCATGGGGATTAAGGCTACATGGCATGAATCCTTTTAAACCATATGTCAATAGGGTACAAAAATGAACCCAAAAATGTTCAAATAGAAAAAATAAATCAGAAAAAACAAGGCTTTCATAGGCCGCCAAGCCTAAATCTCAAGTGCTTTCATGGGCCGCACAGCCCCTGAGTTAAACCTTCAAACCTTATAAGCCGGGCCTCACATGACCAATCGTTGTTTTAACTTTGACAAGTTCAGGGTCTTGTATAAGATTGACTGTCAAAAGTACGGCGGGTCATTCCAGGATTACCTGGGCGGAGTGGCAGACTTAAAAAGGCAGGATAACCCAGGTTTTAGGTGAATACACTGGCTTCCAAGCCTGAAGGGTTATGTTCTCTTTGGTGAATACACCTATGTTTGAACAGGATAACCCAGAAAGTTTTGGTGAATACACCTGGCATTCCACGCCAAAAAAGGTCATGTCATCTTTGGTGAATACACCTATGTTTGAACAAAATAACCTGGAAATTTTTGGTGAATACACCTGGCATAACAAGCCAGTCAAGAGGGTAGCGACGCTATGTTCTCTTTGGTGAATACACCTATGTTTGAACAGGAAGCCCCCAAGTAATGTTTACAGCCCAGCCTGTAAGCCGAATCAAAGGGTAGTCATAGCTATGCTCATTGAGCAGGAAGCCCCCAAGTGACCATATGAAGTGATAACAAAGACTCATTATTATCAGAAACGAAACGACAGAGGCCCTGAATTATCAGGGATGCCGGCTTTATTATTTTCATCATAATATATACATTGTCAAAATATGTACATCACAAGAGCCAGCAGCTCAGGTGTAATAAGGCCGAAGATGAGCAATATTCCACGGCCGGCGGGTCTCCTCCTCTGACGTGCGTGAGTCCTTGTGTTCTCGAACATCGGCAAGGTAATATGACCCATTGTTCAGATTCTTGCTGACCACAAAGAGTCCTTCCCAAGGTGGGGATAGCTTGTGCATATCAGTTTGATCCTGGATAAGCCGGAGCACCAAGTCACCTTCTTGAAAGGTTCTGGTCTTAACCCGGCGGCTGTGATAACGGCGCAGATCTTGTTGGTAAATCGCCGAACGAGCCGCCGCAAGGTCATGCTCCTCATCTAACAGGTCAAGTGCATTCTGACGTGCTTTTTCATTGTCAGCTTCAACATAAGCCGCCACGCGGGGCGAGTCATGACGGATGTCACTAGGGAGAACCGCCTCTGCTCCGTAAACCATGAAGAAATGCGTGTAACCCGTAGATCTGTTGGGGGTAGTATTGATACTCCATAACACTGAGGGTAACTCCTCCACCCAACAACCCGGCGTCCTCTACAAAGGAACCATAAGCCGGGGCTTGATGCCTCTTAGGATCTCTTGATTGGCTCTCTCAGCTTGACCATTAGACTGGGGGTGAGCCACTGACGATACGTCAAGCCGAATATGCTCACATTGACAAAATTCTTTCATAGCACCCCTGGATAAATTAGTGCCATTATCAGTTATGATGCTGTGGGGAAAACCAAAACGGAAAATCACCTTTTTGATAAATTGAACCGCCGTTGCCGCATCACACTTACTGGCCGGCTCTGCCTCCACCCACTTTGTAAATTTGTCAACCGCCACCAAAAGGTGAGTCTTTTTATCCTTGGACCTTTTGAAAGGCCCAACCATATCAAGCCCCTAGACTGCAAACGGCCAAGGAATTGCAATCATCCTCAATTCTTGAGCCGGCACATGAGCTCGTCGTGAGAATTTCTGACAACCATCACATTTACTGACCAAATCTTCTGCATCAGCATGAGTCGTCAGCCAATAAAATCCATGACGAAAAGCCTTGGCCACAAGAGATTTAGAACCGGCACGATGACCACAATCTCCTTCATGAATTTCACGTAGAATCTCACAGCCCTCCTCTGGAGAAACACAACGTTGAAATGCCCCTGTAACACTGCAATGGTGCAGCTCCCCATTGACAATTGTCATCGACTTAGACCGCCAGGTTATCTGCCTGGCTAAAGTTTCATCTTCAGGTAACTCGCCCTGGGTCATATAAGCCAAATATGGAACTGTCCAATCAGGAATAGCATGAAGAGCCGCCACCAATTGCGCCTCCGGGTCAGGAATAGCAAGATCTTCCTCTGTGGGCAATTTGACTAAAGAGTTATGCAAAATATCCAGGAAAGTGTTAGGTGGCACCGGCTTACGCTGGGACCCTAACCGGCTTAAAGCATCAGCCGCCTCATTCTTCCTGCGATCAACATTTTCAACTTGATAACCCTTGAAGTGCCCTGCAATAGCATCAACTTCTCGGCGATAAGCCGCCATGAGCGGATCCTTAGAATCCCAAGTGCCAGAATCTTGCTGAGCCACCAAGTCTGAGTCACCAAAACACCTCACCCGGCTTAGATTCATCTCCTTAGCCATCCGAAGACCATGGAGCAAGGCTTCATACTCAGCTGCATTATTAGTACAAGGGAACATCAACCTTAAAACATAACAGAATTTATCACCTCGCGGGGAAGTCAAGACAACTCTAGCCCCCGAGCCCTCCAATCGCCTGGACCCATCAAAATGAATAGTCCAATACGTGTTATCCGGCTTGTCCTCAAGCATCTGCAGCTCTGTCCAGTCATTGATGAAATCCACAAGTGCTTGGGACTTGATGGCTGTGCGAGGCATATACTTCAAACCATGAGGTCCAAGCTCAATGGCCCACTTGGCTACCCAACCTGTGGCTTCTCTGTTTTGAATAATATCCCCTAAAGGAGCAGAACTAACCACAGTGATGGGATGACCCAGAAAATATTGCTTGAGCTTTCGACTAGCCATGAACACCCCATATACGAGCTTCTGCCAGTGCGGATACCTCTGCTTGGACTCAATAAGCACTTCACTGATGTAATAAACTGGCCGCTGAACCGGATATTCCTTGCCTGCTTCCTTCCGTTCTACCATAATGGCTACACTGACAGCACGGGCATTAGCAGCCACATATAACAACAGTGGCTCCTTATCAATAGGAGCTGCAAGGACTGGCGGCTCAGCTAGCTGTTTCTTCAAGGCTTCAAACGCTTCATTAGCCGCATCAATCCAGACAAAGTGATATGTTTTCTTCATCATCTGGTACAGTGGTATAGCCTTCTCACCCAACCGGCTTATGAACCGGCTTAAGGCCGCAATACGACCCGCCAGACGTTGAACATCATTGACACACGCCGGCTTAGTCAAGGAAGTAATGGCCTTGATCTTCTCCGGTTAGCTTCAATGCCTCTGTCAGAAACCACAAAACCCAAGAGCTTGCCTGCTGGCACACCGAAGACACACTTGGCCGGGTTAAGCATCATCTTGTAGACCCGGAGATTGTCAAAGGTCTCTTTCAAATCATCTATCAAGGTTTCCTTCTTTCTGGATTTCACCACAATATCATCCACATAAGCATGAACATTGCGCCCAATCTGATCATGAGGCAATTCTGCACACATCGCTGGTAAGTTGCCTAGGCACTCTTGAGCCCAAAAGGCATAGATACATAACAAAAGGTTCCAAAAGGAGTGATGAAAGTTGTCTTCTCCTGGTCCTTGACTGCCATCTTGATCTGATGATAACCAGAATAAGCATCTAAAAAAGCTCAAACGCTCACAACCCGCCGTAGCATCAATAATCTGATCAATACGGGGGAGAGCAAAAGGATCAGCTGGACAGGCCTTGTTTAAATCTGTGTAATCCACACACATGCACCAAGTGCCATTTTTCTTAAGCACCAGCACCGGGTTAGACAACCACTCAGGATGAAAAACTTCAACAATAAACCCGGCTGCCAAGAGCCGGGCCACTTCTTCACCAATGGCCTTACGCCTCTCTTCATTAAAGCAACGAAGGAATTGCTTGACCGGCTTAAACTTCGGATCAATATTAAGAGTGTGCTCAGCGAGTTCCCTTGGTACACCTGGCATATCAGAAGGTTTCCATGCAAAGATGTCCCGGTTCTCACGGATGAACTCGATGAGCGCGCTTTCCTATTTTGGATTCAGATTAGCACTGATGGTGAATTGCTTGGATGAATCGCTAGGAACGAAGTCAACTAGCTTAGTGTCGTCTGCCGACTTGTACTTCAACAAGGGGTCATGCTCTGTGATCGGCTTCTTCAAAGACGTCATATCTGCCGGGTCAACATTATCTTTGTAAAATTTCAATTCCTCTGTTGCACAAACAGACTCAGCGTAAGCAGCATCGCCTTCTTCACACTCCAAGGCTATCTTGCAACTTCCATGCACCGTGATAGTGCCCTTGTGACCCGACATATTAAGAGGCAAATAAATATAACACGGCCTCGCCATGAATTTAGCATAAGCTAGCCATCCAAACAGAGCATGATACGGCCTATGGATCTTAACAACTTTAAATGTTAAAGTCTCCGCTCTGGAATCATACTCATCCCCAAAGGCTACATCCAAAGCAATCTTGCCCATCGGGTACGCCGACTTACCAGGCACCACTCCATGGAAAACAGTATTGGATGGTTTAAGATTTTTGTCAGCTAATCCCATGCGACAGAAAGTATCATAGTAAAGGATATTGATGCTGTTGCCTCCATCCATGAGCACCTTGGTGAACTTATAACCTCCAACCTGAGGTGCCACCACCAAAGCCAAGTGACCTGGATTATCAACCCGGGGCCGGTGATCCTCCCGACTCCACACAATGGGCTGCTCAGACCATCGCAAGTAATGGGGAACCGCCGGCTCAACGGCGTTCACAGCTCTTTTATGGAGCTTATGATCCTGCTTGCACAAACTCGTAGTGAAAACGTGGTATTGCCCACTATTCAACTGGTTCGGGTTGCTCTGATAACCAGACTGTTGTTGTTGATTCCGCTGACCAGACTGTTGATTAAAACCACTTTGATTGCCTTGGCCCTGGAAACCAGAATTAGAACCGCCACCGCCATAACCCGGACCATGAGAGCCGGAACCTGAGCCACCGCCCGGCCCATGATTGTTCTGGAAAAGATCAGAATTTTTGTATTCCTTCATAACGAAGCAATCCTTCCAGAGGTGAGTGGATGGCCTTTCCCGTGTACCATGCTTCGGGCAGGGCTGATTTAGCATCTGCTCAAGATTGAAACTTGACCCTCCACTCCGAGGAGGTGGCTTTCCCTTACGACGCTGACCATTATTTTGCGTGTTGGTATTAGCCACAAAATCCAAACTATTATCAGCCTTGCGCTTACCGTTGCCCCCCTAACTTGCCGAGTTATGATGTTGCCCCTTGGTGTTGCTACTCTTCTTTCCCTTTCCCGGCTTTTCATCATTAGACTCGGGGTCCTTGGTACTATCAGAGTCAGCATACTTAACTAAAGCTGCCATCAGCTCCCCCATGTCACTGCAGTGGTGCTTGAGCCACCCTAGCTTCTGTTTTAGTGGCATAAAACGACAATTCTTCTCTAACATCAAGACTGCTGAACCGGCATTGATGTGATCCGATGAGTGTAGGATAGCTGAGACCCGGCGCACCCAATGGGTTGTTGACTCGCCCTCTTCTTGGACACAAGCATCCAAATCCACAATTGACATAGGTTGCTTGTACGTATCTTTAAAATTCTGGATAAACCGGGCTTTCAACTCAGCCCATGATCCAATGGAGTTGGCAAGCAGTCCTTTCAACCAAGTACGGGTCGTCCCCTCCAACATCATGGTGAAATATTTAGCACACGCAGCATCGCTAACATCCAGCAAATCCATGGCCATCTCATAACTCTCAACCCATGCTTCAGGGGGTAAGTCAGCTGTGTAGTTAGGTACCTTACGAGGACCCTTGAAATCCTTGGGAAAACGCTCATTACACAGAGCCGACACTAAACATGGCACACCCAAGGTTCTAGAGATCACACCTGTCTCCACCGAAATGGTCGGGTAAACCGGAGAATGTTGAGGAGACGCTTGCTGAGCCGCCAGCTCAGCCTCCCAACGTGCTCTGCCCTGATCCACCAAAGCCTGAGCACCATCACGCGCCGGGTCATGTCCACGAGGCTGGTTATGGCGCCTGTCACTGCTTCAAACTGCCGGTGAATCAATGTGTCTGCTATAACTCCGACTCGAGCGAGGGGTTGAATGAATCCTCTCTCGACTGTAAGAATAAGCCGCCTGCTGGGCCACAGCCGTCAGAAGCAATTCTTTGGCTCGTTGTATTTCCATTGCCGCTGGCGATTTGCCTTCGACCGGTAGAGCTGCTAGTCGTGTCGCTGCAGTAATCATATTATCCAAAGGGTTAGAATAATGACCCGGTGGCGTCAGTACATACTAAGGCAGAGTGGTATTCAAACGGGGCGGCTCTGTCGTGCGCGGCTGAGCTGGCGTTCCAGCCCCAGGTGCTTCAACCCGTTTTATCTCCGGCGGGTTACTGGGCCCCGCTCCAGGCGTGTTAAAGAGGTTTCTTGCCTCGTAAACTGAAGGTAAACGAGTCTGATGCCTCCTCCTCATGATTTCATTTGAAGCATTTTGATCCATCGTGAGCCAGAAAGACTCTGACTGAATCCGCTGCGCCTGAGCATCTAAAGCAGCCCGCTCCGTGGCCATCCTGGTGTTCTCTGCGTTCAGCTCCTCCTTGGCCTGTGCTATCTCATCACACAACTTTGCAACCTCCACGTTATGCTGAACTTTATTCGCCGAGTTAACCTCCACCATTAACAATGTTGTCAGATTGTCCAGCAAGTCGGTCAAGACTTTAGCCGGCGGGCGCACAGGGCCTCCTGCCCCGGCAGCCGTTGCCGTTGCTGACCCGGAGATAATTGCTATCGCAGTCATAGAATTCTGCGTTGGCTGTGTACTGGCCATGAAAATTGCGACCCTATTTGGCGGCTCATAGGGGTCCGAAATACTGTCGCCATCAGAATAGCCCCCTAGCCGGCCGTCTTGCAGTTGATACAACGACTCAGTTTCGCCGGTGGACGACTCACCATCAGAGTAGATGATCGTCTCACCATTAGACACAGATCTATCCTCAGATTCTGCCCCATGGATGAATCCAACGAAGGCGCGTTTCACGGTGGGCTGAACTCGGGCGGGTCGTGCACGTTGAGCCATCTCGATGATGTCGGTGCAGGTGTCCGGCTCAGGGCCCGGTTCACCGATCTTGCCGATGAAGACGTGGATTCCGCTGAAGGGTACCCGGTACCCGTACTCGATTGAGCCAACCTCGGGGCCCCAGCCTGCATCATCGATGCAGAGCTTGCCGCGACGACTCTTGGTCATCCGGCCCATAGCGTATCCCTTGATCCCTTCGAAGCTGCCCTTCAAGAAGTCGAAACCACCGTGCGCTGGCCCCATGGTGGGCGCCAACTGTCGTGGAATTGTCACGGCAGATGTCCTAGCAGAAGGACTTAGTCGTGGAGCCATCGCAACTAGGTTAGCTTAAAGGGGTTAAACGGGACAAAGGACATGGGGAGTTTATACTAATTCGGCCCCTTGCGGTGAAGGTAAAGGCCTAATCCAGTTTGAGGTGGTATTGCTTAGGTTTCGATTACCAGGGAGCGAATACGCTTGACCTAGCTTTCGATCTCTTCTTTCTTGCCCTAAACCGCTGTCGGGTCGTCCCTTAATATGCACAGGTTGACACCCAGCGGCTCACGGAGTCCCAGCCAGCTCATAGACAACGTGTCTGGCTTGGTGACTAATTACACTTGCCTTACAATACAAGTCATACATATATGGCGGTTTACACCTATGGGCCTTAAGTCACCTTTGGGCTTCGGGCCCTTAGCAAGTCTGCCTCATGAACCGCCATCTTCAACATCTTCATGGGATTTGTATTGATGAACCGCCATTGGTATAACCCGGCCCCTCCTGGGCGGGTCATACCCAATAGTTATATCCCCAACACCTTGTTTATTCCAGTTATTCACAACGTGATGTTCTATATGTGCAAGTATGAACTGTGCAGTTCAATTTCATCAGTACCAGCTTCAACAATACCACTATGAATGACTACATTTGGTTGCTGCATCTTGTAGTTAACACGCCATTCCATTTTTATTTAACAATAACCAGTGTACTTAGACTGGCACAATACCAGTTTGAATGACTATGTTTGCTTGTTGTTAAATGTTAGGCCTGTTGCAGTTAACACACCTTTCCACTTGTTTTGCTTTACTAGCGTGCTTAAACCTGCACACTGAAGCTATCTTTTGGAGATTATTTTGTCTGCCATGGATAATTTTGGTTGATGTTTAGCCTGTTGTGCTTAACATGCTTCTCGATGTACCTACACAGGACAATTTTGGGAACGACTGCTGTTTTCCATCGAGGTTAGTTTCCTCCCATGGCTTATATATGCTCACTGTTCAGGATATCGGTAGCTGGTACCATATAGGCCGGGGGCTGATAAGGGACTAATCGGTGAATCCGACTTTTAACTGAATATATCTGCAACCCATTTATCGTTAGGTTAACTAGGGCCATATGTAATATATCTGAGGCTACATAGCAACATGCACTATACTTAATGTCTAAATATGCAATCCTAGGCTACATAGCAACAAGGAAGAGTGTTACATTAATGTTCTGATGATGTCTAGATATATGTAGAAGAGCAGCAGCAGCAGTAGCAACAACAACAACAACAACAACAACAACACAGCCCTGTTTGGATACTCAACTTAGCTAGAGGTAAGAGTTATTTTCTAGCTCATGACTAACCCTAAACTAACACCATCCAAAGAGTTGTTTGGATTGCAGGGTTAGATTCACAATAAATGCACTAGGAGAACTAGCTCAAATTAGCACCTCTTGGGTTGGATAGTTTTTTTGGGTGGGTTATAGATGCAACTAGCTCAAACTAGCCCTCATGTTTAGATATACTTTAGGGCTATTTGAGCCCGAACTAGCTCAAACTAACTGTAACCCATGGATACAGCAGTAGTTAATCAGCCAATAATTTGTAAGAACGCACTAAACTCCTTCCGGACCATAATATAAGATGTTAATTCATCTAATATGTGAGTATATTGGATGTTATAAGATATTATAAAAGAGTGTTGTACTACATCATTGTGCAATTGCTGTTTAGCTTCTAATATTAACTGGGTGCTTTTAGGTACATATGTCATTGGTAAAGATCCGCGCTTCGACCCTTTCTGCATAAGGGGCAATGAGATATCGATGAACCAGTGATTGCTCCCTGACTATAGCGCCAGAAAAGCTCCTGTCTACTAGGACAACGTCGGTATTTCCCCAAAGAGGAAGGGATTACGTAGCACAGCAAAGATAGGTATTTCCCTCAGTGATGAAACCAAGGTTAACGAACCAGTAGGAGAACCAAGCAACACAACGTAAACAGCACCTGCACACAAATAACAACACCTCGCAACCCGACGTGTTAAAGGGGTTGTCAATCCCTTTCGGGTAACGATGCCAGAGATTTGTAATAGATTGGAATAATAGATCGCAAATAAAGTAAAGTGCAGCAAAGTATTTTTGTATTTTTGGTTTAATAGATCCGAATAAAAATGCAAAGGAAAAGTAGATCGCAAGCAAATATATGAGAAAGAAGACCCGGGGCCGTAGGTTTCGCTAGTGGCTTCTCTCGAGAAAAATAGCAAACGGTGGGTAAACAAATTACTTTTGGGCAATTGATAGAACATCAAATAATTATGACGATATCCAGGCAATGATCATTACATAGGCATCATGTCCAAGATTAGTAGACCGACTCCTGCCTGCATCTACTACTATTACTCCACACATCGACCCCTATCCAGCATGCATCTAGTGTATTAAGTTCATGGAAAAACGGAGTAATGCAATAAGAACGATGACATGATGTAGACAAGATCCGTTTATCTATTGCGTAGATATAGATCCCATCTTTTTATCCTTACTAGCAACGATACATACGTGTCGTTTCCCTTTCTGTCACTAGGATCGAGCACCATAAGATCGAACCCACTACCGGGCACCTCTTCCCATTGCAAGATAAATAGATAAAGTTGGCCAAACAAAACCCAAATATCGGAGAAGAAATACGAGGCTATAAGAGATCATGCATATAAGAGATCAAAGAAACTCAAATAACTTTCATGGATATAAAAAGATATAACTGATCATAAACTCGAAATTCATCGGATCCCAACAAACACACCGCAAAAAGAGATACATCATATGGATCTCCAAGAGACCATTGTATTGAGAATTCAGCGAGAGAGAGAAAGCCATCTAGCTACTAACTACGGACCCAAAGGTCTACAAAGAACTACTCACGCATCATCGGAACGGCACCAATGGAAGTGGTGAACCCCATCCGAGATGGTGTCTAGATTGGATCTGGTGGTTCTGGACTCTACGGACGCTGGACGAATATTTCGTCGACTCCCCTTGGGTTTCTGGATTTTTGGGGTATTTATAGAGCAAAGAGGCGATCTGGGGGCACCCGAGGTTGGCACAACCCACCAGGGCACGCATGGGCCTCCTGGCGCGCCCTGGTGGGTTGTCCCCACCTCGGGACTCCCCCCAGGTGCAACCAGGGCCCAACTTCTTCCTTCTGGTCCATAAAAATCATCGTAAAGTTTCATGGCATTTGGACTCCGTCTGATATTGATTTCCTGCGATGTAAAAAACATACAGAAAACAGCAACTGCCACTTGGCACTATGTCAATAGGTTAGTACCAAAAAATGATATAAAATGATTATAAAACATCCAAGATTGGTAATATAACAGCATGGAACAATCAAAAATTATAGATACGTTGGAGACGTATCAGCATCCCCAAGCTTAACTCCTACTCGACCTCGAGTAGGTAAGTGATAAAAACAGAATTTTTGATGTGGAGTGTTGTTTATCATGTCATATCATATTCTTTTCTTTATAGCATGGACATTTGGACTTTTAAGTATTCAAAGCAATAGTCTAGTTTTGACATAATAATTTAGATACTCAAGCATATCAACAAGCAACCATGTTTTCAAAATATCAACGCTAAAATAAGTTATCCCTTGCCCATCATGCTCAAACATTGATCCATTCATGAAACACACTCGAATATTAGCTACACCCAATACTTAAGCATGATCATATTGCCTCTTAGTTGGTGCTTTTATAAGAGAAGATGGAGACTCTAATTGAAAATAAAAAATTGCATAAAGTAAAAGAAAGGCCCTTCGTAGAGGGAAGTAGGGATTTGTAGAGGTGCCAGAGCTCAAAGCGAAAAAATAGAGATAAAAACATTTTGGGAGGTGTATCCATCCCACCAATGAAAACAACTTAGAGTTCCCAACACTTTCCGTGCTAGATATATCATAGGCGGTTCCCAAACAGAAAATAAAGTTTATTCCTTTTTCCACCATACTTTCACTCACCATGGCTAGCCAAATCCACAGTTGCCTTCCATACCAACACTTTCCAAGGAATTTATTATTTGACAACATAAAGTAAATTCATTTTTGCATTTCGGGACTGGGCATCCCTAAAACCTTTGCCTTACTCTCATGCAATGACAAGTGAATAAACACTCATCGTGAGAATAACACATCCAGCATGGAAAATAATAGCCACCCCTCATCGTTCCGCGAGCGAAACGAACACACAAAAGAGAAGTTTATTTTGAAAATTAGAGATGGCACATACAAATTTGCTTAGAACGGCATGAAAATACCGCATATAGGTAGGTATAGTGGACTCATGTGGCAAAAACTGGGTTTAAGGATTTTGGATGCACAAGTAGAGCTCATACTTAGTGCAAAATGAAGGCTAGCAAAAGACTGGGAAGCGACCAACCAAGAAACTAATAATCTCATAAGCAAGCATTAAGCATAATTAAGACTGAATAATGCACCACAAGTAGGATATAATTTTCATTGCATGATTATTGACTTTCGTGCATGCATAGGGAGTCACAAACCTTAACACCATTATTCTTACTAGAGCACAATTACTCATCAACATAACTCATATATCACATCATCATATCTCAAAACTATTACTAAGAATCAAGTTTATTTTGTCCAATGATCTTCATGACATTTTTTTCCTTTACTTTATCCTTCTTGAATATCTATCACTTTGGGACTAAATTTCATGTGTTGCTTTTCATAAGCTCAAACAAGTATAAGTGAAGATTATGAGCATAACAAATTTTCTTTCTCTCAAAATAATTTAAGTGAAGCAAGAGAGAATTTCTTCAAAACTTTACTAACTCTCAAGTAAATCTAAGTGAAGCAAGAGAGCATTTCTTCAAAAATACTAAGCACACCTTGCTCAAAAAGATATAAGTGCAGCACTAGAGCAAGTCCTAGCTCATAAAAGATTTAAGTGAAGCACAGAGAGCAATTCTAACAAGTCATGATATAATTTTTACTCTATCAAATAGGTGTGTCCAGCAAGGATTTATGAATTAAAACACAAAATAAAACAAGAAAAGACTCATATCATACAAGACGCTCCAAGCAAAACACATATCATGTGACGAATAAAAATATAGCCTCAAGTAAAATACCGATAGTTGTTGGAAGAAAGCGGGGATATCACTCGGGGGCATCCCCAAGCTTAGTTGGTTCCTCATTTTTGGATAATATCTTGAGATGCCGGGGCATCCCCAAGCTTAGGCTCTTGCATCCTTCCTTCATCCATAGTAAGATAACCCAAAACTTGAAAACTTCAATCACAGAAAACTCAACAAAACCTTTAAGAAAGCAAACCACTACAATAAGTGTTGTATCAAACCAATTCATATTTTGTTTTTGTATTATATATATTGTATTCCAACTTTTCTATGGCAAAAACTCATCAAAGAAAACCATAGAACCATCAAAATAAGCACACAACACAAAGAAAACAGAATCTGTCAAAACAGAACAGTCTGTAGTAATCTGGAACTTTCGAATACTTCTATAACTACAAAAATTCTAAAAACTTAGGAAAACCACGGTAATTTGTATATTAATCTTCTGCAAAAACAATCAGGGCAAAAGCACTTTTCTGTGATTTATGAACATTATTTTCGTGAGTGCATAAGTTTCTGTTTTTTCAGCAAGATCAAACAACTATCACCCAAGAAGATCCTAAAGGCTTTACTTGGCACAAACACTAATTAAAACACAAAAAACACAATCATAACAGTAGCATAATTGTGCAAACACACAAGAACAGAAAGCAAAAAGCAAAAATAAATTTTATTCATTGGGTTGCCTCCCAACAAGCTCTTTCTTTATAGCCATTAAGATAGGCTTGAGATTTCAATGATGCTCACATGAAAGACAAAAACTGAAGCAAAAGTGAGCATCATAAAACATGTGACAAACACATTTAAGTCTAACATACTTCCTCTGCATAGGCATTTTGTAGGCAACCAAATTATCAAGACAAGAAATATCTAGCATATGCAAGGAAGAAGAAAGAAAAAAAATAGCAATCTTAACATGATGAGAGGTAATTTAGTAACATGAAAATTTCTACAACCATATTTTCCTCTCTCATAATAATTACATGTGGGATCATATTAGAATTCAACAATATAACTATCATATAAAATATTCTCTTCATGATTCACATGCATGCAAAGTTGATACTCTTCCAAAATAGTGGGATTATCATCAAATAAAGTCATGGCCTCTCCAAGCCCACTTTTATCAAAAATTTCATAGGATTGATCATTCTCCAAAGTAGTGGGATCATTATTACCTAGAGTTGACACTATTCCAAACCCGCTTTCAATATTATTGCCAACACTATTATCAATATCATATTCATCATGAGGCTTAAATAAATTTTCAAGATCATAAGAAACATCATCACCCCAATCATGATCATTGCAACAAGTAGTAGACATAGCAAGATAAGCATCCCCAAGCTTGGGGTTTTGCATATTATTGTCACAATTGACATTAATAGAATTTATTATAACATCATTGCGATCATGCTTTTTATTCAAGGAGCTATCATGAATCACTTTATAAATTGCTTCTTCTAACACTTCATCACAATTTTCAGATTCACGAATTTCAAGCAAAACTTCATAGAGGTAATCAAGTGCACTCAAATCACTAGCAACTGGTTCAACATAATTAGATCTCTTAAAAATATTAGCTAGTGGATGAGGATCCATATCAATAGATTATTAGCATGCAAAGATGCAAGCAAATAGAAGGCACATGGTAACACAAGTAGAGATAGCAAACAAGAGATCTGGCGAGAAAAAGGCGAACGAAAAAGAGGGCGAATAAAATGGCAAATTTTTGTGAAGTGGGGGAGAGGAAAATGGCAAATAATGTAAATTGCGAGGAGATGAGATTTGTGATTAGGAACCTAGTTATGTTGAAGATCCTCTGCGGCAAGGGCGCCAGAAATTCCTTTTGATTGCAACCTGACTATAGCGCCAGAAAAGCTCCTGTCGGCTAGGACTACGTCGGTATTTCCCCAAAGAGGAAGGGATGATGTAGCACAGCAAATGTAGGTATTTCCCTCAGTGATGAAACCACGGTTATCGAACCAGTAGGAGAACCAAGCAACACAATGTAAACAGCACCTGCACACAAAAAACAACACCTCGCAACCCGACGTTTTAAAGGGGTTGTCAATCCCTTTCGGGTAACGATGCCAGAGATTTGTAATAGATTGGAATAATAGATCACAAATAAAGTAAAGTGCAGCAAAGTATTTTTATATTTTTGGTTTAATAGATCTGAATAAAAATGCAAAGGAAAAGTAGATCTCAAGCAAATATATGAGAAAGAAGACCCGGGGGCCGTAGGTTTCGCTAGTGGCTTCTCTAGAGAATAATAGCAAACGGTGGGTAAACAAATAACTGTTGGGCAATTGATAGAACTTCAAATAATTATGACGATATCCAGGCAATAATCATTACATAGGCATCACTTCCAATATTAGTAGACCGACTCCTGCCTGCATTGTTGGAAATGCCCTAGAGGCAATAATAAAATGGTTATTATTATATTTCCTTGTTCATGATAATTTTCTATTGTTCATGCTATAATTGTGTTATCCGAAAATCGTAATACATGTGTGAACACATAGACCATAACATGTCCCTAGTGAGCCTCTAGTTGACTAGCTCGTTGATCAATAGATGGTTACGGTTTCCTGGCCATGGACATTGGATGTCATTGATAACGGGATCACATCATTAGGAGAATGATGTGATGGACAAGACCCAATCCTAAGCATAGCACTAGATCGTGTAGTTCATTTGCTAAAGCTTTTCTAATGTCAAGTATCATTTCCTTAGACGATGAGATCGTGCAACTCCCGGATACCGTAGGAATGCTTTGGGTGTACCAAACGTCACAACGTAACTGGGTGGCTATAAAGGTGCACTACAGGTATCTCCGAAAGTGTCTGTTGGGTTGGCACGGATCGAGACTGGGATTTGTCACTCCGTATGACGGAGAGGTATCTCTGGGCCCACTCGGTAATGCATCATCATAATGAGCTCAATGTGACTAAGTAGTTAGTCACGGGATCATGCATTACGGAACGAGTAAAGTGACTTGCCGGTAACGAGATTGAACGAGGTATTGGGATACCGACGATCGAATCTCAGGCAAGTAACGTAGCGATTGACAAAGGGAATTGTGTACGGGATTGCTTGAATCCTCGACATCGTGGTTCATCCGATGAGATTATCGTGGAGCAAGTGGGAGCCAACATGGGTATCTAGATCCCGCTATTGGTTATTGACCGGAGAGTTGTCTCGGTCATGTCTACGTGTCTCCCGAACCCGTAGGGTCTACACACTTAAGGTTCGGTGACGCTAGAGTTGTAGAGATATTAGTATGTGGTTAACCGAAAGTTGTTCGGAGTCCCGGATGAGATCCCGGATGTCACGAGGAGTTCCGGAATGGTCCGGAGGTAAAGATTTATATATAGGAAGTCCAGTTTCGGCCACCGAGAGAGTTTCGGGGGTCACCGGTATTGTACCGGGACCACCGGAAGGGTCCCGGGGGTCCACCGGGTGGGGCCACCTATCCCGGAGGGCCCCATGCGCTGAAGTGGCATGGGAACCAGCCCCTGGTGGGCTGGTGCGCCCCACCCAAGGGCCCAAGGCGCCTAGGGTTGGAAACCCTAGGGGGCCGTTGCCCCCCGAGGGGGCATGCGCCCCCCTGGTTGGAAACCCTAAGGGGGGCGTTGCCCCCATGAGGCCCCCCCCTCTAGATGGGATCTCCAAGGGGGGCATGCGCCCCCAAGCCCCTATATATAGTGGAGGGGAGGGAGGGTAGCCGCACCCTAAGCCCTGGCGCCTCCTTCTCCCTCCCGTGACACCTCTTCCTCCTCCAGTAGCGCTTGGCGAAGCCCTGCTGGAATCCCGCTGCTTCCACCACCCCACCGTCGTGCTACTGGATCTCCATCAACTTCTCCTTCCCCCTTGCTGGATCAAGAAGGAGGAGACATCTCCGCTCCGTACGTGTGTTGAACGCGGAGGTGTCGTCCGTTCGGCGGTAGGATCTCGGTGATTTGGATCACGACGAGTACGACTCCATCAACCCCGTTCTCTTGAACGCTTCCGCTCGTGATCTACAAGGGTATGTAGATGCACTCCTCTCTCTCTCGTTGCTAGATGACTCCATAGATTGATCTTGGTGATGCGTAGAAAATTTTAAATTTCTGTTACGATCCCCAACAGTGGCATCATGAGCTAGGTCTATGTGTAGTTTCTATGCACGAGTAGAAAACAAGTTGTTGTGGGTGTCGATTTTGTCAATTTTCTTGCCGTTACTAGTCTTATCTTGATTCGGCGGCATCGTGGGATGAAGCGGCCCGGACCGACCTTACACGTATGCTTACGTGAGACAGGTTCCACCGACTGACATGCACTAGTTGCATAAGGTGGCTAGCGGGTGTCTGTCTCTCCCACTTTAGTCGAATCGGATTCGATGAAAAGGGTCCTTATGAAGGGTAAATAGAAATTGGCATATCACGTTGTGGTTTTGGCGTAGGTAAGAAACGTTCTTGCTAGAAACCTATAGCAGCCACGTAAAAAATTTGCAACAACAATTAGAGGACGTCTAACTTGTTTTGCAGCATGTGTCATGTGATGTGATATGGCCAGAAGAATGTGATGAATGATATATGTGATGTATGAGATTGATCATGTTCTTGTAATAGGAATCACGACTTGCATGTCGATGAGTATGACAACCGGCAGGAGCCATAGGAGTTGTCTTAATTTATTTATGATCTGCGTGTCAACTGAAACGTCATGTAATTACTTTACTTTATTGCTAACCGTTAGCCATAGTAGTAGAAGTAATAGTTGGCAAGACAACTTCATGAAGACACGATGAGATCATGATGATGGAGATCATGGTGTCATGCCGGTGACAATGATGAACATGGCGCCCCGAAGATGGAGATCAAAAGGAGCAAAATGATATTGGCCATACCATGTCACTATTTGATTGCATGTGATGTTTATCATGTTTTACATCTTATTTGCTTAGAACGACGGTAGCATAAATAAGATGATCCCTCGCTAAAATTTCAAGAAAGTGTTCCCCCTAACTGTGCACCGTTGTGAAGGTTCGTTGTTCCGAAGCACCACGTGATGATCGGGTGTGATAGGTTCTAATGTTCGCATACAACGGGTGTAAGCCAGATTTACACACGCAATACACTTAGGTTGACTTGACGAGCCTAGCATGTACAGACATGGCCTCAGAACACAAGAGACCGAAAGGTCGAACATGAGTCGTATAGTAGATGCGATCAACATGGAGATGTTCACCATTGATGACTAGTCCGTCTCACATGATGATCGGACACGGCCTAGTCGATTCGGATCATGTATCACTTAGATGAATAGAGGGATGTCTATCTAAGTGGGAGTTCATTAATAATTTGATTAGATGAACTTAATTATCATGAACATAGTCTAAAATTGTCTTTGCAAATACGTTGTAGATTAATAGCTCACGTTTTAGCTCCCTGTTTTAATACGTTCCTAGAGAAAGACTAAATTGAAAGATATTGCAAGCAGTTGTGTGGACTAGGGCTGTAGTCTGAGGATTGTCCTCACTGCTACACAGAAGGTTCTTTCCTTGATGCACCGCTCGGTGTGCCAACCCCTCTGGCGTCTTCTGTGGATGTTGTGAACATCTGGTAGACACGTTCTGATGACTACCTGATAGTTTAGTGCAACATGCTTTATGGCTTAGAGTCGGGGCTCCAAAAGCGTTTTGAACGCCATGGAACATATGAGATGTTCCAAGAGCTGAAATTGGTATTTCAGGCTCATGCCCGTGTTGAGAGGTTTGAGACCTCTGACAAGATCTTTGCCTACAAGATGGAGGAGAATAGCTCAGCCAGTGAGCATGTGCTCAGAATGTCTGGGTACTTCAATCACTTGAATCAAGTGGGAGTTAATCTTCCAGATAAGAGAGTGATTGAAAAAAGTTCTCCAGCCACTATCACCAAGCTGCTAGAGTTTCGTGATGACTTGACGAGCCTAGCATGTACAGACATGGACTCGGAACACAAGAGAGCGAAAGGTCGAACATGAGTCGTATAGCAGATACGATCAACATGAAGATGTTCACCGATGATGACTAGTCCGTCTCACGTGATGATCGGACACGGCCTAGTTGACTCGGATCATGTATCACTTAGATGACTAGAGGGATGTCTGCCTGAGTGGGAGTTCATTAATAATTTGATTAGATGAACTTAATTATCATGAACTTAGTCTAAAATCTTTACAATATGTCTTGTAGATCAAATGGCCCACGCTAATGTCAACCTCAACTTCAACGCGTTCCTAGAGAAAACCAAGCTGAAAGACGATGGTAGCAACTATACGGACTGGGTCCAGAACTTGAGGATCATCCTCATAGCTGCCAAGAAAGCATATGTCCTTGAAGCACCGCTAGGTGAAGCACCCGTCCCAGCAAACCAAGACGTTATAAATGCCTGGCAAACACGTGTTGATGATTACTCCCTGGTTCAGTGCGGCATGCTTTACAGCTTAGAACCGGGGCTCCAAAAGCGTTTCGAGCAGCACGGAGCATATGAGATGCTCCAAGAGCTGAAAATGGTTTTCCAAGCTCATGCCCGGGTCGAGAGATATGAAGTCTCCGACAAGTTCTATAGTTGTAAGATGGAGGAGAATAGTTCCGTCAGCGAACACATACTCAAAATGTCTGGGTTGCACAACCGCTTGTCTCAGCTGGGAGTTAATCTCCCGGATGACGCGGTCGTTGACAGAATCCTTCAGTCGCTCCCACCTAGCTACAAGAGCTTTGTGATGAACTTCAATATGCAGGGGATGGAAAAGACCATTCCTGAGGTATATTCAATGCTGAAATCAGCGGAGGTGGAGATCAAAAAGGAACATCAAGTGTTGATGGTGAAAAAAACCACTAAGTTCAAGAAAGGCAAGGGTAAGAAGAACTTCAAGAAAGAAGGCAAGGGAGTTGCCGCGCCCGGTAAGCAAGCTGCCGGGAAGAAGACAAAGAATGGACCCAAGCCTAAGACTGGGTGCTTTTATTGCAAGGGAAACGGTCATTGGAAGCGGAACTGCCCCAAGTACTTAGCAGATAAGAAGGCCGGCAATACCAAAGATATATGTGATATACATGTTATTGATGTGTACCTAACCAGCGCTCGTAGTAGCTCCTGGGTATTTGATACCGGTGCGGTTGCTCATATTTGTAACTCAAAGCAGGAGCTGCGGAATAAGCGGAGATTGGCGAAGGACGAGGTGACGATGCGCGTCGGGAATGGTTCCAAGGTCGATGTGATCGCCGTCGGCACGCTACCTCTACATTTACCTACGGGATTAGTTTTAAACCTCAATAATTGTTATTTAGTGCTAGCTTTGATCATGAACATTGTATCTGGATCTCGTTTGATGCGAGATGGCTACTCATTTAAATCAGAGAATAATGGTTGTTCTATTTATATGAGAGATATGTTTTATGGTCATGCCCCGCTGGTCAATGGTTTATTCTTAATGAATCTCGAACGTGATGTTACACATATTCATAGTGTGAATGCCAAGAAATGTAAGGTTGATAATGATAGTCCCACATACTTGTGGCACTGCCGCCTTGGTCACATTGGTGTCAAACGTATGAAGAAACTCCATGCAGATGGACTTTTGGAGTCTCTTGATTATGAATCATTTGACACGTGCGAACCATGTCTCATGGGCAAAATGACCAAGACTCCGTTCTCTGGAACAATGGAGCGAGCAACCAACTTATTGGAAATCATACATACTGATGTATGCGGTCCAATGAGCGTTGAGGCTCGCGGTGGCTATCGTTATGTTCTCACCCTCACTGATGACTTGAGTAGATATGGGTATGTCTACTTAATGAAACACAAGTCTGAGACCTTTGAAAAGTTCAAGGAATTTCAGAGTGAGGTTGAGAATCAACGTGACAGGAAAATAAAGTTCTTACGATCAGATCGTGGAGGGGAATATTTGAGTCACGAATTTGGCACACACTTAAGGAAATGAGGAATTGTTTCACAACTCATGCCGCCTGGAACACCTCAGCGTAATGGTGTGTCCGAACGTCGTAATCGCACTCTATTGGACATGGTGCAATCTATGATGTCTCTTACCGATCTACCGCTATCATTCTGGGGTTATGCTTTAGAGACTGGCGCATTCACTTTAAATAGGGCTCCGTCAAAATCCATTGAGACAACACCGTATGAATTATGGTTTGGAAAGAAACCTAAGCTGTCGTTTCTTAAAGTTTGGGGATGCGATGCTTATGTCAAGAAACTTCAACCTGAAAAGCTCGAACCCAAGTCGGAAAAATGCGTCTTCATAGGATACCCTAAGGAAACCATTGGGTATACCTTCTACCTCAGATCCGAAGGCAAGATCTTCGTTGCCAAGAACATGTCCTTTCTGGAGAAAGAGTTTCTCTCGAAAGAAGTAAGTGGGAGGAAAGTGGAACTTGATGAGATGACCCCTCTCGAACCAGAAAGTAGCGCAGCACAAGAAAATGTTTCTGTGGTGCCTGCACCGACTAGAGAGGAAGTTAATGATGACGATCATGATCAAGTTACCACTGAACTTCGTAGGTCCACAAGGACACGTTCCGCACTAGAGTGGTACGGCAACCCTGTCATGGAAATCATGTTGTTGGACAACGGTGAACCTTCGAACTATGAAGAAGCAATGGCGGGCCCAGATTCCAACAAATGGCTTGAAGCCATGCAATCCGAGATAGGATCCATGTATGAAAACAAAGTATGGACTTTGACAGACTTGCCCGATGATCGGCGAGCGATAGAAAATAAATGGATCTTTAAGAAGAAGACGGACGCGGATGGAAATGTTACCATCTATAAAGCTCGACTTATCGCTAAGGGTTATCGACAAGTTCAAGGAGTTGACTACGATGAGACCTTCTCACCCGTAGCGAAGCTGAAGTCCGTCCGAATCATGTTAGCAATTGCCGCATTCTACGATTATGAAATATGGCAAATGGACGTCAAAACGGCATTCCTTAACGGCTTCCTTAAGGAAGAATTGTATATGATGCAGCCGGAAGGTTTTGTCGATCCTAAGAATGCTGACAAGGTATGCAAGCTCCAGCGCTCAATCTATGGGCTGGTGCAGGCATCTTGGAGTTGGAACATTCGCTTTGATGAGATGATCAAAGCGTTTGGGTTTACACAGACTTATGGAGAAGCCTGTGTTTACAAGAAAGTGAGTGGGAGCTCTGTAGCATTTCTCATATATGTGGATGACATACTATTGATGGGAAATGATATAGAATTCTTGGAAAGCATAAAGGCCTACTTGAATAAGTGTTTTTCAATGAAGGACCTTGGAGAAGCTGCTTACATATTAGGCATCAAGATCTATAGAGATAGATCGAGACGCCTCATAGGTCTTTCACAAAGCACATACCTTGATAAGATATTGAAGAAGTTCAATATGGATCAGTCCAAGAAGGGGTTCTTGCCTGTATTGCAAGGTGTGAGATTAAGCACGGCTCAATGCCCGACCACGGCAGAAGATAAAGAAAAGATGAGTGACATCCCCTATGCCTCGGCCATAGGGTCTATTATGTATGCCATGCTGTGTACCAGACCTGATGTAAACCTTGCCGTAAGTTTGGTAGGAAGGTACCAAAGTAATCCCGGCATGGAACACTGGACAGCGGTGAAGAACATTCTGAAGTACCTGAAAAGGACTAAGGATATGTTTCTCATTTATGGAGGAGACGAAGAGCTCGTCGTAAAGGGTTACGTCGATGCTAGCTTCGACACAGATCTGGATGACGCTAAGTCACAAACCGGATACATGTATATTTTGAATGGTGGGGCAGTCAGCAGGTGCAGTTGCAAGCAAAGCGTCGTGGCGGGATCTACATGTGAAGCGGAGTACATGGCAGCCTCGGAGGCAGCACATGAAGCAATCTGGTTGAAGGAGTTCATTGCCGACCTAGGAGTTATTCCCAATGCATCGGGGCCGATGACTCTCTTCTGTGACAACACTGGAGCTATTGCCCTTGCCAGGGAGCCCAGGTTTCACAAGAAGACCAGGCACATCAAGCGTCGCTTCAACTCCATTCGTGAAAATGTTCAAAATGGAGACATAGATATTTGTAAAGTGCATACAGATTTGAATGTCGCAGATCCATTGACTAAACCTCTTCCACGGGCGAAACATGATCAACACCAAAACTCTATGAGTGTACGATTCATCACAATGTAACTAGATTATTGACTCTAGTGCAAGTGGGAAACTGTTGGAAATATGCCCTAGAGGCAATAATAAAATGGTTATTATTATATTTCCTTGTTCATGATAATTTTCTATTGTTCATGGTATAATTGTGTTATCCGGAAATCGTAATACATGTGTGAACACATAGACCATAACATGTCCCTAGTGAGCCTCTAGTTGACTAGCTCGTTGATCAATAGATGGTTACGGTTTCCTGACCATGGACATTGGATGTCATTGATAACGGGATCACATCATTAGGAGAATGATGTGATGGACAAGACCCAGTCCTAAGCATAGCACTAGATCGTGTAGTTTGTTTGCTAAAGCTTTTCTAATGTCAAGTATCATTTCCTTAGACCATGAGATCGTGCAACTCCCAGATACCGTAGGAATGCTTAGGGTGTACCAAACGTCACAACGTAACTGGGTGGCTATAAAGGTGCACTACAGGTATCTCCGAAAGTGTTTGTTGGCTTGGCACGGATCGAGACTGGGATTTGTCACTCCGTATGACGGAGAGGTATCTCTGGGCCCACTCGGTAATGCATCATCATAATGAGCTCAATGTGACTAAGTAGTTAGTCACGGGATCATGCATTACAGAACGAGTAAAGTGACTTGCCGGTAACGGGATTGAACGAGGTATTGGGATACCGACGATCGAATCTCGGGCAAGTAACGTAGCGATTGACAAAGGGAATTGTGTACGGGATTGCTTGTATCCTCGACATCGTGGTTCATCTGATGAGATTATCGTGGAGCATGTGGGAGCCAACATGGGTATCCAGATCCCGCTGTTGGTTATTGACCGGAGAGTTGTCTCGGTCATGTCTACGTGTCTCCCGAACCCGTAGGGTCTACACACTTAAGGTTCGGTGACGCTAGAGTTGTAGAGATATTAGTATGCGGTTAACCGAAAGTTGTTCGGAGTCCCGGATGAGATCCCGGACGTCACGAGGAGTTCCGGAATGGTCCGGAGGTAAAGATTATATATATGAAATCCAGTTTCGGCCACCGGGAGAGTTTCGGGGGTCACCGGTATTGTACCGGGACCACCGGAAGGGTCCCGGGGGTCCACCGGGTGGGGCCACCTATCCCGGAGGGCCCCATGGGCTGAAGTGGCATGGGAACCAGCCCCTGGTGGGCTGGTGCGCCCCACCCAAGGGCCCAAGGCGCCTAGGATTGGAAACCCTAGGGGGCGTTGCCCCCCGAGGGGGCATGCGCCCCCCTAGTTGGAAACCCTAAGGGGGTCGTTGCCCACCGAGGGGCCGCCGCCCCGGGGGCCGCCGCCCCCCCCCCCTCTAGATGGGATCTCCAAGGGGGGCATGTGCCCCCCCTAGCCCCTATATATAGTGGAGGGGAGGGAGGGCAGCCGCACCCTAAGCCCTGGCGCCTCCTTCTCCCTCCCGTGACACCTCTTCCTCCTCCAGTAGGGCTTGGCGAAGCCCTGCTGGAATCCCGCTGCTTCCACCACCACGCCGTCGTGCTGCTGGATCTCCATCAACTTCTCCTTCCCCCTTGCTGGACCAAGAAGGAGGAGACGTCTCCACTCCGTACGTGTGTTGAACGCGGAGGTCCCGTCCGTTCGGCGCTAGGATCATCGGTGATTTGGATCACGACGAGTACGACTCCATCAACCCCATTCTCTTGAATGCTTCCGCTCGCGACAAGGGTATGTGGATGCACTCCTCTCTCTCTCGTTGTTAGATGACTCCATAGATTGATCTTGGTGATGCGTAGTAAATTTTAAATTTCTGTTACGATCCCCAACATGCATCTACTACTATTATTCCACACATCGGCCGCTATCCAGCATGCATCTAGTGTATTAAGTTCATGGAAAAATGGAGTAATGCAATAAGAACGATGACATGATGTAGACAAGATCCGTTTATCTATTGCGTAGATATAGGTCCCATCTTTTTATCCTTAGTAGCAACGATACATACGTGTCGTTTCCCTTTGTGTCACTGGGATTGAGCACCGTAAGATCGAACCCACTACCAGGCACCTCTTCCCATTGCAAGATAAATAGATCAAGTTGGCCAAACAAAATCCAAATATCGGAGAAGAAATACGAGGCTATTAGAGATCATGCATATAAGAGATCAAAGAAACTCAAATAACTTTCATGGATATAAAAAGATATAACTGATCATAAACTCGAAGTTCATCGGATCCCAACAAACACACCGCAAAAAGAGTTACATCATATGGATCTCCAAGAGACCATTGTATTGAGAATTCAGCGAGAGAGAGAAATCCATCTAGCTACTAACTACGGACCCGAAGGTCTACAAAGAACTACTCACGCATCATCGGAGAGGCACCAATGGAGGTGGTGAACCCCATCCGAGATGGTGTCTAGATTGGATCTGGTGGTTCTAGACTCTGCGGCGGCTGGATGAATATTTCATCGACTCCCCTTGGGTTTCTGGATTTTTGGGGTATTTATAGATC